>NC_089506.1:179516669-179816854 GCF_036850995.1 Saccopteryx leptura | reverse complement strand
TGAAGTACCATTTCACAGAAGAATAGGTCAATCTGAGGTGGTTTTGGAAATGAGTCAGCTAAATATAATGACGAAAAATAGAGTTCCAGAGACAAATGTCTTTTAGCACTCACATTAGAATTGCCCAAGAAAAATAGTTGGCCCACAAACTTTAATATTTCCATTGTATTGTTTAGTGGGTTCACAAATATAATAGATGGGGGCAAAAAATATAGTCTTAAAATTTCTTTATTAACTAGTTGGATTTTTCTCATGGAACGCTATCTTGCTGAATAATATGTGAATGGGATGGCAATTTGAGATTTGACTACAGACGGGTAATTCAGTCCAATGTAACAGTGAAAGAACCTTTTAGATAAATGCTGAATTGTAGTCTTCCCCGTTCCTTTTCAGGTTAGCATTTGTTTATATGGGGAAGGGGACGATGTGTCCTCTGGGTGAGGAAGGTGCAGAAAAGGTGTTCAGATTTATATGGCATCTTCTGGAATCTTCCCAATCTCTCTGCTGGATGTCACTAATCTGGGTTACTGCCTCATTAATGACAACTAGTCTCTTTCCATGTTGTGGCAAGGCATTTTTCTAGGCTTTTCCCAACTGACCTTGGCATAACCAATTTCCTAACCTGGTCTGTTATCCTTTTAGTTTTTACCTTGGGCCCTCCCTCTGTTTTGCTACTGGAGACTACCTAGGACAGTTCCACTGACTGTCAATTCAGCTTTCTTCCATGTCCCCATGGGGTATGTGGAAACCTCGGGCCTTCTGTATCCCATGCTACTTTGCACCTAAAATATGCTTGGTCTTTTGCCTTGTTGCTTAGTTTATTTTGATATGGCTGTTTCTAGGTTTACTTAGATGTAGGCTACATAAAGACAATTGAGTTTTAGAATTCCAAATTTTCCTCAAACTCTCTAATATATCACTCCTTTCTGAAATTTGACCCTGAAAAGGTATATCAGGCCTGAGTCTAAGAATCCGCTTCTGTTAGGACTGAATCCATACTGTCTTCTGCTTTCTACATGGTCAGCATCTCTCTAAAACAACAACAACAACAACAAACAACAAACTTCTGTATCAAGGCCACCAATCCTGTATCCTAATTCCAAAATAGCAGAAAAGGGAACTTAGTCTTCTCCTGTAATAAAATTGGGCTTTCAAACCTATTGTCTTATAGCAGAGAGAAGTGGATTATCTCTTTTGTCTTTATATATTCTTGCTGTGACAAGCTGTTAACACTCTTCTGCATCCTGCTTTAGATAGACAAAGGCTGACTTGAGGGATATCACAAGGAGGAGAAATAAAAAAAGAGAAAATCACATTCAAATAGTTTAAACAGCTTTCATGTCATAGTGGTTAGAACATCCCCATTGAGAGAACTGCAGTAGGCTATTAGAGGGTCAGGAGAGATTGGTGATATTTTAGCACGGGTTTCAGAGACAAGTGAAGGAGAAAAACACCTGTCACGAATTTTCCATCCTTGATATAGTTTATATATAATGTCAGTACAAATCTCATTGTTCTGATAGTATTAAGAAGTTTGGTATGCCTGCCCTAAGAAATATTTTTTAAAGCTGAAAGTTTTCCTAGCCATGCAGTTGGGTTGGGTTTTCACAGTATGACTAATCTTATCTATGTGGGAGTGGAGGTGACAGGAAGGCATTTTTTGTGTCATGGTTTTCTTTTTCTTCTTCTTCCAACCATCACCTCCCTTATGTTATTTGAGTTCATAAAAACAATTTTGGAAACATGCCTTTCAGCCCAAATTACCTAATTTAGTTTTTATATGACTGTTCCCGTACTTCCCCAAATCAGTTTTTATTCTGTGCTTCTTCCATATGGCACTCTATTTTCTGTATCTTTCAAAGGTAATCAACTTGTGATGGACAATAGAACATACTGTTTGGGCAATGAAGCCTGTCAAATTCTCAGTGTAGTTTTTATTCTTTGCACCTTGAGAGTAATGTGTATGTCCTCTGCTCTGAGTTGAGTTTTGCCTCACTCCCGACTGTGGTGCCCGGAAGATTTATTTGTATGGATTCCAAAAATGAGAAGGGAGGAACACTGTGCTCTCTGGGTCTTTCCATTGTGTTGTATAGAATCTAACTATGAAGAAACCATCCTGAAGTAGGTAGGACCTCTCCAGAGTGACCTCAGACTCTCTCCTCTTTTCTCACTTCCTTCAGCCACACTGACCTCATTTGTGTTCTTTGAGACTTTTGCAGTTCAGTCTTCTCTGCCGGCTATGTGGCTACCCAGGGTTTGGGTGTGATTTGGTCAGATCAAGATGTCACTCTCTTCACACAGGTCTCCTCTGACTTCTCTAACCAAACTGTGCCACCTCCTCCCCTTCTTCTTTCCACCCCTCGTACTTTATCATCTCACGGTTTTATTTTCTCGTGATACTTATCTCTATTGTTTGTGAGCACTGCCAAAACAAGTATCACAGACTGGGTGGCATTAACAACAGAAGTTCATTTTCTCACAATTCTGGTGGCTCAGAAGTCTCAGATCATTTCTTCTGAGACCTCTCTCCTTGGCTTGTAGATAGACATCTTTTCATTGTTCCCCCCTGTAGTCTTCCCTCTGTGTCTGTGTCCAAATTTCCTCTTCTAAAAGGATACCAGTTATATTGGATCAGGGCCCACCCCAATGACCTCATTTTAGCTTAATTGCCTCAGTAAGACTCTGTTTTTAAATACAGTCACTTTCTGAGGTACTAGGGGTTAAGACTCCAAAATATGAATTTGGGGGGAATGCAATTCAACTATCCGCAGCAACTAACTAATAACTATCTATGATAATATGGTGCTCTTGTTTACATTTTTTCCTTCCCCACTAGAAATGAGGTACAATGTGTTAGACTGAAAAGAAGACTGGCAACCGAAAGGTTTAGAGAATCAGGCTTTATTAGAAAGAAAACCTGCCGGGCTGTCTCGAAAAATGAGAGCAGCCCCGGCTACAGTCTTAGGCCACGTTTTAAAGGTTAGGTTAGGGAAGTAGGAAGGGTGGCGGGGCATTTGCCGATTGGCTGCCGCTATCACTGGCCACAGGGGGGCTTTCCACTAATTACGGATGTTTGTACATTTTCAACCTTCAGTAGTTTCAACCGTCCATGACTTCTCGGAATCGCGACATCGGACGTTCCTTTGTGGTTGGTCACCTGCCGCAAGCCCTGAAACAAAACTCAGGCCGGCAGGGTTAAAGAAATGAAACCTAAGATTCCCGACTATTTGATATATTTATATAAAAAAGAGAGAGAATGATTCCCAGAGAGGCTTAAGGGAAAGGGGATGGAGGTCATCATCTTCTGTAACTTCTTCCTGCTGAGTAGGGGCAGTGGACAGTTATGGCCTCTCTAAGGATTATTCTCAGTGGGGAATAGAGCGGTGCAGTGATGGCTTCCTGCCGGATAGGGGTGTATTTCCAGGGGTCCAGCTTTTTCTGTTTCGCAAGGGCAGGTTTCAGGGTTGGTGTGTAGGGCTAGGTAGACTTCTCCAATTTTCTGATTGGCAAAGGCCTGTGTGCGCGGTTCTGTAAGAAGTCAGTGAACAGACATAAGAGGCAGGGTCCAAAAGATAGAATAATAAATAGGAAAGTGAGTGGACCAATGAAAGGCAATAGCCAAGACACCCAGTTTGTGAGAAACCACTGATTCCACGATTCGGTTTGTTTTTAACGAATTCGCTGGGCTCGTTCCTTTAATCTGATTGCTGCGTCTCTAACTAGCCCTGACTGGTTAAGGTAAAAGCAACACTCTTCTCCTAGAAAGACACAAATACCTCCTTTCTCTGCCATTAAGAGATCAAGTCCTCGGCGATTTTGTAGCATGACAGCGGCTAGGGAATCAATTTGATTCTGGAGTTTTACTAGGGTGGAGGCAATTTCTTCCAGAGAGTTTAGGAGGTCTTCAGAGAGAGAGAGAGGTAAAAAGACAGGGTAGTGGCCAGTCCCCCTGCCCCTAGACCTACTCTTGTAGAGATTCCTAAAGCAACAAGAAGAGGGATTACCTGTACAGCTTGTTTGGTCCTTATATTGATGGGTAGTGAACTAGGAATTGGAAGAGACTCATGGGGTGGGATTAGGTTGATATTTGGGGTGAGATAGATTAGGGTACAGGTTTCTGTACAATTAGTAGGGAGACACATAAGGTGTTGGTCCCACACAAGTAGAAAGCCCCTGATTGGGTGAGGCAGGCTGAGAGGTGAATAGAGAATAGATGGACAAGGGGTTGGTTTTGGCCGTCTGGCTCTGAACTCCAGATGGTCAAGGTGGAGGAAAGTGCAGCCCCAAATAGGGGGGAGATATGGTTAGATGCCTGTTTTGAGTATTGCAATCGTGGGGTAGGGGTAGTGAGCCAGGGATATAGCTGTGTAGTGAGATAGGAATATTTATGTTGTGAAGCTGTAAGAGTAGGGGTCCTGTGAATTTAGGGACGGCAGAGAAGGTGGCCCCGGTGTCTATGAGGAAGGAGATTACTTTACCTGCTACGCAAAGCTTTACCCTGGGCTTACCATTGTTGTAAAGCCAGTAGCCACGGCCACCATCACAGCTGCCTGGCCCATGCAGGTTCGTATTTGATTCGGACAGACGGTAATGAAACAACAGAGCCAATAACTGGTTTGGGCCATTACCTTTAATCCTAGTTTGCACCTGCAGGCAAGAAATACATACAATGGGAAAACACTTCCCTTTCCATTCAGGGCTCCCAAAGCCACTGACTTATCCAAGTTTCCTAGGATCAAAGGTTTGTACCTCACCAGCCTTATTCACCTCTGTTCTTCATTTCCTTCTCTCTACACAAACTCTGCACAAACTGGCTTCTCCTTCAGCATTCCTCCATCTTGGCTGCCTCTCCTCTCCTCCATGTGGCCTTTCTCTGCTCTCCTGCCTGCTCTCTGCTCTCCTCCTAGAACGCAATCACTCTTCTCCTGAACAACATGATCTCTTTTCCTTTTAAAGCCTTTCAGTGCAAAAGCCCTCCCTCAACACATATTAACATAATCACGCCCATCCCAAGCAGGAAGGGCAACTAATGTTATCACCTGGGCGACAAGGTTCCACGTGGGCAGCACCATCTTTAACAAAGTGAGCATAATATATTTTATCTGCCCAACAGTTGGTAATTCATACTGGAGCCTGTGACCCAAGGCTTTCTCAGTCTTCTGTTGCTAGGCCAAGAAAGTCAGCCACAGGTATAGAGGGGATATTAGTTATTAGTCAAGGGAGTGGTTGGCCCACTCCCTCTCTGGCAGCTGGGACAATCAGCCCCCCTGTGTCCCTCTTGACTGCATTGAGGGCATGGACCCAGCAGTGGATGGGGATTAGGGCATTGTTTAGCCCAGTGTCCTATCTGCTTACATTTAAAACAGGGTCCTGGTGGCCTGGAAGATGGGAACGTCCTTTTGGGGTTTTCTGTTTTAGAGCCAGCTGGTGAGGTCCCTTGCAGGGCCTTAGCGAGCATGAGATCATTATCCTAGTCCCTTTTTCGTTGGTCTTCCTTCTCTTGTTCCTCCCTGTTGTGAAAGACCTTGAAGGCCAGGTTTAAGAGATCTCTTTGTGGAGTCTCGGGCCCGTTTTATAGCTTTTTAAGTTTTTTCTGATGTCAGGAGCCAACTGGTAGATGAAATATGAATGGAGGAGAATGGTCCCTGCTGGGGTGAAGTCAGGGTCTTTTCTTCTGTCTTCCTTTATACTCTTCCACCACCAACTCAAATAGTGCCTGGCTCTGAGTACAGGCTCAGTAATCTTTATTTTTAATCTAAATTACTCAAAAATAAATAAGATATATAATGTTGTAAGGCCAGTAGCAATGGCCACCATCACAGCCGCCTGGCCCATGCACATTCACATTTGATTCAGACAGATGGTAATGAAACAATGAAGCCCAAAACTGGTGGGCCATTAGCTTTAATCCTAGCTCACACCTGGCAGGCAAGAAATACACACAATGGGAAAACACTTCCCTTTCCACTCAGGGCTCCCAAAGCCACTGACTTATCCGAGTTTCCCTAGGATCAAAGGTTTTTACCTCACCAGCCTTATTCACCACTGTTCCCCATCTCCTTCTCTCTGCACAAACTGGCTTCTCCTTCAGCACTCCGCCATCTTGGCTGCTTCTGCTCTCCTCCATGTGGCCTTTCTCTGCTCTCCCCTCTAATGCTAATAATCTCAGGAACCGAGAGAGAGCAAGCTCCCAGTCTGCCCCATTTTATAGTGTAGAAATCAAAACCTTTAATCCAATATATATACAAACAAGGAAGTCTCTGATACAAGTCACTTTATCTGAGACATAATGGGATTCCTCATGAGAGTGCACCACCCCCCACCATGCAACAGTAAACATTGTGGGGAAAAGATTAGTTTTAAAACTATACCTTAGGTTATAATGACCCTGCCTGCTTACAGCCTGTCCCCCACACCCAATGTAAACTATAAGTGAGCAAACATATATATTTATAAACTTATTTGACCAACAAAAGTTCTCCAAATTCTAAAGATTTTCTTATCACTGGGGTCAATGTAAGAATTGTGCAAACCTGTAGAATTTTTATAAGTTTGAGCCAAACTGATGACAATTGCTGAGAAAAAAAAGCAGAATATCAATGGATAAGAAAATGCTCCAGAGAATGGCAGTTTTGTATCTTATTTTATTATACATGTGAATCAAAGAAAGTAGCAAAACAAGGGTTACATGAAGCCTACCGGTGGTAGATTATTGAGGTGAGAGAAAGCAAAGCAGGGAAATCACTGAGATTAGATAAAAAGTAAAACAGATAGACACACACACTTCTACATTGGTAGGCATAGGATAGTTAGCAGTTAACATTTACAGCACATAGAGATGGTTATTTGGGCAACAAGATAACAATGAGAGGTCTGTAGTATCTTGTTCTAGAGACTGTGTCCTGAGGGTTTTGGACAATGTAATGTTATTTTAGATGCAAAGAGACAATAGACAGGCTCAGTTAAAGTAAAGATTGACCTTTGACATGGAAAATACCAGCCTAGGACATGACTGCTTGCCATGACTCACTTTTAGTTAAAAAGTGTTCATTTCAGCCCATCCTATGTTGTTACTCTAGGTCCCTGAGCTTGTCAGGTTTAGTATGTGACCCCCTTTCTTCCACACTGGGATTACTGAAATTCTGCTGTATGCTTTCTTTTGCAAATATAAGAAATTATGAAAAAAAATAATGTAGATTTTAGGTATTTCTTGTTTTAAGCTCTTTGATGGGTAAAATGGCTACTCAGCCACCATCTTTCTTAAGAACAATGCAGGCCTGAACAGTGGTGTAGCAAACATAACTGGCGTCCGGAGCACACCACTTTATTGGCACCTGTAAGGCCAGGAGCCGCCATCGTGGCCATTCACATGCAGGTTCCCATTGGATTCGGGCAGACGATAAAGAAATGGCGGAGTCAGAGGATGGGGGGCCATCCTATTTATTGGTGTCTCACCAAGACAGGCAAACCACAAAAGAAGACAAGGGAAAAGCAGAAAACCAGCTTTTCTGTGGCCTTTCTCTGCTCTCCTCTCTAAAGTTAACATCAGGAACCAAGAGAGAGCAAACTCCTGATCTGCCCCACTTTATAGCGTAGAAACCATAACCTTTAATCCAATATACAAAATAGGGAAGTCTCTTATCTGAGACATGATGGGATTGCACCACCCCACATCAAAAAGGTGAGAAAGGCTTAGTCCTAAAACCAAGCCCCAGGCTACAAGAATCTGGCCTGCCCACAGCCCGCCCCCAACACACATTAATAAATCACACCCATCCCAAGAAGAAGGGCACTGATTGTTAAGCCTAATCCGAAGGGACCCGAAACATTGAAGACATGAACAAAGTCCGTCGATTTCACATCAAAACTTTATTGTCTAGCTTGGCCAAGTGGAGGCAACTCCGACAGAAGTCTGAGGGAGAGCGCGCTGGCCCTTTGTTCTACCTAGTTTTTATAGTATTGTAAGTGGGAAGTACAGAAGCAAAAATTGTAATTAGGAGCCCTTTACCACTATTGGTTATACTCATATGTCCTTTAACATGATAGGACCATGTTCAATTTGCAAGCCATACATCATTTTGGAGAAAACAAAATTTACAAGCCAACACAATGGCAGAAGTATATCTTTTTACATATTAAAAGGCATTCCTATTTATGTAGTGTTTATCTGCCATCTCTCTGTCCAGAGTCACACGTGTTTACATAGGAGAGGTAGTTTCTGTGGGGACAAATGCCCGCAAATGGCTCATTGCTATAAGAAAAGGTTTGTTTTGGCTTTTCTCTCCCTGCACCTGGCTAGTCATTCACCCCTTTTCCCCACAGGTGTGGTGGAATGTCTGGGAATCCATGTTTTCCTCCCCTTTGCATTTACAATACAATGCCAAGGGCCATCCTGGTCATGCCAATCACACAGTACAGAGACTATTTCTCACAATTTCTCTGGACACCTTAACCCAAATTAATAAAATGTTCTTCAAGCCTCCCAAAATATTAATATTAATTCTGTAGCTTTTGGTACTTTACAACACCTGCGGGTGAGGTGGCGCAGTGGCTCCTCACTAATATCACCTGGGCGATGGGCTTTCACGTGGGCAGCGCCATCTTTAACAAAGTGAGCATAATATATTTTATCTGCCCAACAGAAGTGTTTTCCTACTGTGTATATTTCTTGCTTGCTGAGTACAAGCTAGGATTAGAGCTAATGGCCCACCAGTTCTTGGCTCCGTTGTTTCAGTACCCTTTGTCTGAATCAAATGCAAACCAGCACAGGCCAGGCAGCTGTGATGGTGGCCGTGGCTACTGGCTTTACAATCAATAAAACATAAAATTTATTTTCCTTTTATTTTAACAAGACATTTCCACTTCTGAAATGTCTTGAACACTAAAATAGCTTTGAAGTCATTCCTTTAGGCTAAAACATAATTAGTTAGACCTTTCCATATTGAAGTTTCCTGCAAAATGAATTCAGTCCTCCCTTTGCACTCACTGGTTATGTTCTGCAGTCGCGCGGCACCGTACTACCTAAATGATTTTGTTGCTGCTGTTAACTGTGTGATCTGACAATGTTGATTTTACCTGAATCACAAGCTCTCAGAACTCCTCTAGGCTTAAAAAAAAGAAAAACAACCCTCCATTTTTATGTCTGTGCAATGGCTCTAACTGCAGAGGAACATTCTGCCCCATGTGACTTAGTTTAGACTCATGTATGTCCCTTCTTTACTTATGCGAAAGCCAGACCTAGGATTAGCTAACTTGTTTTGTTCACACTGATCACACACACACACACAATATTGTTGTTAATCAAACTTTAAGTTTCCATCCTTCCCCTAAGCCCCTGAGCTCTGACCCAACCTCAGCCTGGGCCAGCACACAACTCCTCCATAACAATCCCTTCTGAGAATAGGCAGACCACAGGGTAAAATATTGTTTACCCGAAATAAAAAATATTGGCGTTCCTGCTCCCTGTCACCACTCAGCCAAATACATAGAGACAAGGATTGGATCTTTATGGATACTTTCTCAGATGGCCTGATATCTGAGAAGACGGATTATGTACCCTAACAAGCCCTCTTAACATCTTAACTCAGGCCAACCTTTTTATAAGGGGAAGAAAAGGATAGGTAAGGAGTTTTGCAATTCAAGGGAAAGTTAATTAGATCAGAGTCAGCAGGTATCTGTCCCTCCAGTGCAAAGGCATTTCTTGCAGACCCTTGGGCCACAATGGTGGGTTGCTTCCTGATCTTGTGAAGTCCTATAGACCCATTCAGGCATCCCAGTTCCTGGAACAAAGCTTTTACTTGCATTAACCATTAACCCTATTGATTATAACTAAAGCTGCTATACTCATGCTAAAATTTTAACTCTTGAGGTCCCCCCATCATGTCTACTGTCAGATCATGCCACCCTCACTCCTACTTCCCTGAGTGTGATGGCTAATTTTGTGCATCAACTTGACTGAGCTAAGGGCTGCCCAGATAGATGTAAAACATTCTTTCAGGGTGTGTTTGTGAGAGTGTCTTTGGAAGAGATTAGCATTTGAAACAGTAGATCGAGTAAAGAAGGCTGCCCTTATCAGTGCAGGTGGACACCATCCAATCCCTTGAGGTCTGAGTAGAACAGAAGGCGCAGGAAGGGCAAGTTCACTCTCCGTTTGAGCTGAGACATTCATCTTCCACTTTGAACATAGGTGCTCTTGTCTCTCAGGCTTTTGGACTCAATCTAGGACTCTCACCATGGGCCCTCTGGTTCTCAGGCCTTCTGCCTTGGACTGAATTACACCACTGGCCTCCCTGGTTCTCCGGCTTGTTCTTTTTTTTTTTTTTTTTGTATTTTTCTGAAGCTGGAAATGGGGAGAGACAATCAGACAGACTCCCGCATGCGCCCGACTGGGATCCACCCGGCACGCCCACCAGGGGCAACACTCTGCCCACCAGGGGGCGATGCTCTGCCCCTCCGGGGCGTCGCTCTGCCGCGACCAGAGCCACTCTAGCGCCTGGGGCAGAGGCCGAGGAGCCATCCCCAGCACCCGGGCCATCTTTGCTCCAATGGAGCCTTGGCTGCGGGAGGGGAAGAGAGAGACAGAGAGGAAGGAGGGGGGAAGAGAGAGATAGAGAGGAAGGAGGGGGGAAGAGAGAGACAGAGACCAGATTCGTGAGATTCACTTGGAAATGGAGCAGCCACTGGAGAAGGAATCACAGGTGTGTGAGTTGCAGCATGCCCTGGACATTGTGTAGAGCCAGCAGTGGCGAGAGGCCGGGACTGAGGCTGGGGCCAGGGCTGCAAGGCCCATGGAGCAGAAGGTGGTGGCCCAGGGCTCGAGCCTGGCAGCAGGAGCTGATGTTTCTCCTATGTGCCCTGGCCGGAAATCGAACCCGGGTCCCCCGCACGCCAGGCCAACGCTCTACCGCTGAGCCAACCGGCCAGGGCCCAGCTTGTTCTTAACAACTGTACTTATCCTAGTGGCTTTGCTTCCCTGGAGAACCCTGACTGATACAGCAACCCTGGCCAGGATAATTGATTCCTCTCAAGAAAAGCCCGGTCTGCTTAACTTTTGAAATGTTTGTAGATCTTAGGTCAGAGATTTCTTCCTCTTGCATTTGTCTCCCTTCCCTTATTGCAATAACACATTTGAGTAAAATCTCTCCTTAACTCAGTCAGAATTTGTGTTTTACTTTTACAAATGTATCATGCAAAATTTATTTTTATATTACTAAATACAAAAAAAATGCAATATGTGGACTTGGCTTCCTCTAACGTGCCTTGACCTTTGAATGAGCTAAAAAATTAAGAAAATAAAGGCTACTCCAAGGACAGTTTTTCTTTATACTAACAACTTTGATAAGCCTAAGCCTTAGCAGCCACTGTAGAAAATGCATTTTAAAATGCACACTGCTACTCTTTCTTGGGATTTTACCAAATAAATGTTTAATGGTGTTGGGCAGATAAAATATATTATGCTCACTTTGTTAAAGATGGCGCTGCCCATGAGGAAGCCCACCACCCAGGTGATGGTATTGGTTGCCTTTCTTGGTTGGGATTGGTGTGATTATATTAACATGGGTTGGGGGCGGGCTGTGGGCAGGCAGGATCCTTGTAGCCTGGGGCTTGGTTTTGGGACTAACCCTTACCCACCCTTTTTGATGTGGGGTGGTGCACTCTCATGAGGAATCCCATTATGCCTCAGATAAGTGACTTTGTATCAGAGACTTCCTTGTTTGTATATTTAATTAAAGGTTATGGTTTCTACACTATAAAGGGGGGCAGACCGGGAGTTTGCTCTCTTGGTTCCTGAGATTAGCATTAAGAGGAGAGCAGAGAAAGGCCACGTGGAAGAGGCCAGGAGAAGCAGCCAAGATGGTGGAGTGCTGAAGGAGAAGCCAGTTAGTGCAGAGTTTGTGTGAGAGAAGGAGATAGGGAACAGAGGTGAATAAGGCTGGTGAGGTAGAAACTTTGATTCTAGGAAACTCAGATAAGTCATTGGCTTTGGGAGCCCTGAATGGAAAGGGAAGTGTCTTCCCACTGTGTGTATTTCTTACTCACCAGGTGCAAGTTAGGATTAAAGGTAATGGCCCACCAGTTATTGGCTCTGTTGTTTCATTACCGTCTGTCCAAATCAGATGTAAACCTGCACTGGCCAGGCAGCTGTGATGGTGGCCGTGGTTACTGGCTTTACATTTGGCATAGTCCATGGCAGGATTCAATACAGATGAGTATGGAGCCACTAGCACCTTTGAGTGGTGGAGTAGAGGACTGGCTGCTGTTATGGTTTCCCATGTCTGTCATTTTGGGGACTGTAGGCTGGCTGTCTTTTACAGCCATGCATGAGGAAACTGAGAGCTTTGTGGAAGAGGATGCCTAGGACTTGCAAACCGAGCAGTGGAAGGAGCTGGAGCAAATGTAGGAGAAAGAGATGCTGACCCTGGAGCTGAAGCAAACACTGTAGGAGGCTGACCAGATTCGTGAGATTCACTTGGAAATGGAGCAGCCACTGGAGAAGGAATCACAGGTGTGTGAGTTGCAGCATGCCCTGGACATTGTGTAGAGCCAGCAGTGGCGAGAGGCCGGGACTGAGGCTGGGGCCAGGGCTGCAAGGCCCATGGAGCAGAAGGTGGTGGCCCAGGGCTCGAGCCTGGCAGCGGGAGCTGATGTTTCCAGTTCCTCTTTGGAGGATGAGGAGAATCGGGCTGGAGTTGCAATCCACAGTCTCCAGAAGATGAGAGCCCAGCAGCAAGGAATATTTACTATGTTCCTGGTAGCTCTGCGGTTTTGGGACATAGGGGTGAATGCCATCATGCTCTCTGGAGCAGAGATGGAAAATGCTGACTGCCATTGCCATGTGCTCCTCTTTGGGACAGTGTAAGACCTACCAGAACAGCAGGGATGAGGGGGGTGGCTGAGGCCTCATGTGCATGGACTGATTTCCTGGATTACGACCAGAGTGGGTACTGGCTTCTTTGTTGGATGGACTTACAGATTTTGGACAATGTGAAATACCCTGATGGGAGTGGGAGGCGGCTTTGCTAGAGGCCCTGCCCCTGCCCCGGGAAGCTTTTCCCATGGCTAGAAAGAAGGCCAAGGCAATTTTGCACTTTTGGCAAAATGCTCAGAGACTGGTGAAATGTACCTTTGTAATTGTTGATATTGTATGATTTGTCATATATTTGTAATTTGTGTAATGTGCCTAATTTCCTTGCATAGGGATGCCGATGATATAGATTGTGGGTAGTAAAGTGAGCACAGGGGTGGATTGTTTGGCAGATAAAATATATTTTGCTCACTTTGTTAAAGATGGCGCTGCCCATGAAGTAGCCTGTCACCCAGGTGGTGGTATTGGTTGCCCTTCTTGCTTGGGATGGGTGTGATTATATTAACGTGTGTTGGGGGTGGGCTGTGGGCAGGCAGGATCCTTGTAGCCTGGGGCTTGGTTTTGGGACTAAGCCTTTCCCATCCTTTTTGATGTGGGGTGGTGCACTCTCATGAGGAATCCCATTATGCCTCAAATAAGTGACTTTGTATCAGAGACTTCCTTGTTTGTACATTGAAATAAAGGTTTTGGTTTCTATACTATAAAGTGGCGCAGACTGGGAGCTTGCTCTCTCTCAGTTCCTGAGATTAGCATTAGAGGGGAGAGCAGAGAAAGGCCATGTGGAAGAGGCAAGGAGAAGCCAGTTAGTGCAGAGTTTGTGCAGAGATAAGGAGATGGAGAACAGAGGTGAATAAGGCTGGTGAGGTAGAAACTTTGATTCTAGGAAACTCAGATAAGTCATTGGCTTTGGGAGTCCTGAATGGAAAGGGAAGTGTCTTCCCACTGTGTGTATTTCTTGCCTGCTGGGTGCAAGCTAGGATTAAAGGTAATGGCCCACCAGTTATTGGCTTCATTGTTTCATTACTGTCTGTTCGAATCAAATGGAAACCTGCACATGCCAGGCAGCTGTGATGGTCGCGGAGGCTACTGGCTTTACATATGGTAAAATATAATTGAGATTTGCATATATTAAGGTATCTAGATTGGCTTGATGCTAATTACTGGTGAAATAGTTTTGTTTTAGGAATTAAAGTTTACTAAAAAAACCAAATTTTTTTTGGAATGTTGTTAATAAGTTAGAAAAAAAATGAACTTTGAAAAAAATATATATGTATTTTATTGACTTAAGTTCAATAATTTTTGCCCTTTGGACATTTTGGAATTGGCAAGCTTTTTCTATAAAGAGTCAGTAATTTCAGGGGTCCTGTGATTCACTGGGACTATCCAAGGAACTCAGAAAAGCTTTTATACTCAGAGTTTGTTACCATAAAAAAGTAAATATTAAAATCTGCAAATGTAAAACGTGCAAACAGTAGAATCCAAGAGAGACCAGGTGTTGGGCAAACAAGTTTGTAAAATTTGATTTTTATGTTTGCTTATTTTTATTGTTAAAAATGGCTGCTGCCCCGGTGAAACTCCTAATTACCTTCCTGCTTGGGAAGGGCCATTGTTATGCTAATGTTGGTGGAGGAGGGGTTTTCACGCCAAGAAAAGTTTGTGGGGGAGAAGGAAGAAGAAGCCAAGATGGAAGGGAGGGAGAGAGAGCCAGTTTTGTAGAGTAAGTAGCAATGTTGGCAGATGGTAAACCAGAGATGACTGAGGCTGGTGGAGGCCTTTGATTCTAGGAAAACTTGGATGTGTCAGTAGCTTTGTGAGCTCTGAATGAGTGGGTTTTGGAGCCCTGTGTGTGTGTTTTACTAACCTGCTGGGTGCGAGGCTAGAATAAAGGAACGGCCCTCCAGTTTTTGGCTCCGCAGTTTCTTTACTGTTTTTCTGAATCTAGTGGGAATCTCCTCCTGCATGGCAGTGACGATGGTTGCAACTATTGGGCCTACACCAGGCTTTAGATTCCAGCCATCCTCTCCTAGTGAAACTGTAAGGACAGTGCTTAATTCCCAGAACAATGTGTGACAATATATATAAAGTCTTGCTAACCAGTGAAGCTCATCCAAGCCTTGGTATTCAGAGTTTTTATTGAGGTTGGTCTCCAGAGGTCACAAACTGTGTATTCCTGACCTGAGGACCCCACCAAAAATCACCTTATTATCATACCAGGACCATGGCCCCAGAAAAAGAAAGATACTCTTAACAAATGAGATATGCCAAGGGCATAGAGGTTGTCTCCCAGGAGCTTGTCAAGGGCAAAACCTTTCTTTGAAAGGTACAGGGTTTGAATACCCCAGACCTGCTGAGTCAATCCTCTTTCTGTGTAGTGCCAAGCAGTAATTATTTTTGGCTTTGTTGACTGTGTGGTGTTAGTCACAGTCAATCATGCCATTTTAGTACAAAAACAACCATATTAATACATGAGTAAATGAGGATGATTGTGTCCCAATAGAATTTTTATTTACAAAAACAATTAGAAGACCAGATTTGACCCACAGGCCATAGTTTGCAAAGTTCTGGCCTAGAGTATGAAAAATAACCTATAATGCTGGAAATTTTGCATTTAAGTGACATTGAGAGGATAGTCTTGCTTTAATCTTCATTTCTTTGCATGGAGACTGAAGATAAAATGTTGGGAGGAATTGCTTTTAATGTAATGAAGAACTGGTAAGCTGTAAAAAATTTACTCACTCCTAATAAATTTGAAGTTACATGTTTCTTACATAAATATGAAATGACAATCCTCTTAGTTTTACAAATAAATTTATATTTTCTTCCTTTAATATTATCCTGAAATGAGGGTAAAAAGGGAATTATAACATTCCTAGATGAAAAGTCAGGTTATTTGTAGTAAAAAAAAAGATGGTGGAGTTTTTAATTAATTTGACAATACTGATAATTATGTTACATGGTCTGTTTACTTCTTTGAGGAATCCTTGTTTTAATTTCCTTTCATGAGGTAACCCAGGTTTTCAGATTCAGTGTAACATGTAAAATTTTGAAAATAAAGTTTTTTTATTATGAGAGGTTTTCAGATCAGGAAAAAACAACAGCAACTTATCATTTTGGTTTTATTTTCCAAATAGAATTAAGAAATCATAGTCCGAAACCACTCAGTTGTCTCTCCAGCACGGAAGATGCTGACTCTACAGATGAGAATTTGTATGTGATACGAATAGCTTGCTGTAAAGAGATTGAAACTCAAGCCTTGGGAAAGATGGTTAGAGTTGGAATCCCAGCCACTCTATTCAGTAGAATTATTTAGTAGTGATTTAAGGCCTATTTTAGTTCTTTCTGATCCTCAGTTTTCTCTTCTTTAACACAGATTATGTTGTTCTCAAAGGTTTGTGAAAGAGTTTAAATCAGGTGTTAACAGTGCTTATTATGTCATAAAAACTTAGTTTTGAGGAGCCACTGAGCCACTTCACCCGCAGGTGTTGTAAGGCACCAAAAACTACAGAATTAATATTAATATTTTAAGAGGCTTGGAGAACATTTTATTAATTTGGGTTAAGGTGTGCAGAGAAATTGTGAGAATAGTCTCTGTACTGTGTGATTGGCATAACCAGGATGGCTCTTGGCATTGTATTGTAAATGCAAAGGGGAGGAAAACATGGATCCCCAGACATTCCACCACACCTGTGGGGAAAGGGGTGAGTGACTAGCCAGGTGCAGGGAGAGAAAAGCCAAAATAAACCTTTTCTTATAGCAATGAACCATTTGCGGGTATTTGTCCCCACAGAACTACCTCTCCTATGTAAATGCGTGTAGTTAACACGTGTGACTCTGGACAGAGAGATAGCAGATGAACACTAGATAATATGGGAATGTCTTTTAATATGTAAAAAGACATCTTTCTGCCATTGTGTTGACTTGTAAATTTTGTTTTCTCCAACATAATGTATGGCTTGGAAATTGAACATGGTCCTATCATGTTAAAGGACATATGACTATAACCAATAGTGGTAAGGGGCTCCTAATTACAATTTTTGCTTCTCTACTTCCCACTTACAAAACTGTAAAAAGTAAGTAGAACAGAGGGCCAGTGTGCGCTCTCCCTCAGACCACTGTTGGAGTTGCCGCCGCTTGGCCAAGCTAGACAATAAAGCTTTGGTGTGTAATCGACAGACTTTGTTCGTGTCTTCAATGTTTCGGGTCCCTCCGGATTAGGCTTAACATCTTGGGGGCTCGTCCCAGGATCGAGGGACTGCCATCGGTCTGCACACCAGAGCTTTTTTGTCCACCCCGGGTAAGTAGAACAAGGTCGTGCCTGTTTGTTGCCAAGCGAGCCCTAGTTGACGAGCTGGGAAGGGGCCTGTGGCCGTCTCCCCTCGGACGCGAGGTTAGGAGATGTGGGAGGGCAGCCCGTTTTTAGGGAACCCCGTTTGAGTTTAGATATTCTGAGCTCGAGGGAAGATGGCGCCTGTTTGTCTATCTGTTTTTGCTGTTTGGGTTTTTTTTGCTGTTTGTCTATGTGTTTTTGTTGCTGCATTCGTCAGAGCTTTCAGAGAGTGAAGCTTTTGAGTACAGTGTAGGGGGCAAAGAAGGGAAGGCATGGGCGTGTGTGCACTGAGGGGGGCCGGCGGGCATCCTGGCATCATGGGGCCACCCGTGTGTAGCGGTTTTGGGGATTCCCCATGTGTTTTCCCGGCTGACCCGCCTGTTGCCCCGAGGTGCTTCCCACACCTACTTGGTTTCCTCTGCTTGCGCTCATTGTGGGCCCCACGTTGGGCACAATGCCCTGTGCCTCCCCCTCCTGCCTTGCACCTCTGGCCCTCCCTGCCATGGGTGCCCTCTCTCACCGCGTGGCTGCCTCTTTGGCATCCCTGGGTTGGTTGTGTGGGGTGCTCCTCCGGCCGGTGTCATCATGAGGGAAGCGCCTTTCGGCGCGTGTGGGGGAAAGTTGTGCGCGGCAGCGGCAGGGTTTGGCGGCCCCCGCCCCAGCGAGGTTGGACGGTGTTTGGCTGGGGGGAAGAAGAGGGGCCCTGTCGGCATCCAGGGGGCCACGGGGCTGCCTCTGTGCTTGGAGGGGGGCCCCGCAGGGGCGCATTCCGGGAAACACCAGTGCGAGGGGTGGAAGCAAAAGCGGTAGCTTCCCAGGTCAGCGGAGGTTGAAATGGATTTCGGCTGCTGGTTGTTGCAGTTCTTAGAATTTATGAATAATTAGAAGACTAAGATGCTTTTTAAAGTTGTGTTATTATCTGATTTTCTTTAGTAAGTAGAAATACTTAAGAGTTTAGGAAAAATACAGATTTTTCCAGTTATTCTTTTTCTCTAAACTCATTTTATTTCTTTACTGTTTGTTGGGCAGATAAAATATTATGCTCACTTTGTTAAAGATGGCGCTGCCCACATGGAAGCCATCGCCCAAGTGATATTAATGTGTGTTAGGGGCGGGCTGTGGGCAGGCAAGATTCTTGTAGCCTGGGGTTTGGTTTTGAGATGAAGCCTTTCCCACCCTTTCTGATGTGGGGTGGTGCAATCCCATTATGCCCCAGATAAGTGACTTTGTATTAGAGACTTCCCTATTTTATATATTGGATTAAAGGTTTTGATTTCTACACTATAAGATGGGGGCAGAACGGAATCTTGCTGTCTTGGTTCCTGAGATTATATTAGAGGAGAGAGAACAAAGGAGATGGGGAACAGAGGTGAATAAGGCTGGTGAGCTAGAAACCTTTGATTCTAGGAAACTCGGATAAGTCAGTAGCTTTGTAAGCACTGAATATGAGTGGGTTCTGGAGCTCAGTGTGTTTTTGCTTGCCCACTGGGTGCAAACTAGGATTAAAGATGATATCATCCCTACAAATTTCTAATTTTAATTAGAGTAAATATAGCATGATCATTTAAATTTAAATAGAATAGAATGTGAATCCTAAAAACTTGCTAATTTTGGCTAAACTGCTTCAAACTTCAGGCTGCTACTGCAAGCTGCAAAGCTTGAAACAGAGTAAATTTACCTAACAAAAATGTAGCTTTTCATTAATAATATAGAAAAATAATAAAAGCCACACTGGAATTTTCCAGCCTTATTGTGCGCTTTAATTTGCCTGTTAATTAATGGGATAGAAATGTTTTAATAAGTTTGGAAATGTTACTTGAAAATGCATTTGCTATGTTTTGTTAAGTTAACGTAAAGACAAGTATTTCTTACAATTTTGAAGTAAAGGTATTATAAAGTTACTCAACAAATACTTAAAAGTCTGTGTGGTGACAAGGGGGAAAGAAGAGCCACCCAAGCAAGGCTCTGATTCCATTGGTAAATATAGGAGAGAATTAAAATTCTGTTAAAATCTAAACTTGTTTCAGGAGTTAAGCTGTCTGACATGACAATTATTTCTGCAGGAAAATGGATGTTGAATGTACCTTTTAAAACTTCTTGCATATGTTTGTACAAAAATTGTCTTCATCCTTGTGCTTATTCATCTGAGCCGACTTCACAGTCCCCATGCCTCTGCTCTGTTTTTCTTTTGTAGCATAAGGCTTTTGCTTTTCCCTTAAGGTTTCCCTGGAATAGCAGGTCTCTTCATTTTGTATAGATTTTCAGCATGAATCAAACAGTGGCTTTCTATGCTAATGTGTGAAAAAAAATTATTATCTAAAGCAGGTGCGCTTTAATGAACAAATGTATATTTTCTCTTAGTTTGAGTAGGGTGTGTGGGTGTTTGTTTTTTTTTTTAAATAAATATGAAGAAAGTCCAATTCTCACAAATATTAATCAGTTAAATTTACAAAAAACTCTCATTCTTGAAAAGGTGCAAATGTAAAATTTAGAAAAATAACTAGAACCATGAGAAGAATGTTTACCAACAGGTTTGCTAATTATTTTGGAATTGGGACTTTGTTTTGTTTTTTAATAGTGATCAGAATGGTGTGATACTAGGAAAATTCTGGGAAATGTCAGTTTTACTTTAAAATGAGAATCTGCTGTTCATGTATTTTATTGTTTTTAATAAAACTTCGTGTTTTGGACTTTTTTTAAAAATTTTTCTCTTAAATACTAATGTACAGGTTTATTCAGCAACTGAGAGACTGTGAAATTATACAAGAGATGCCAAACTTCTTTTCCCTTCCTGCAAACTTCTACCCTCTTTTATTTAATCCAGCGGATAATGCTGTTTTGTCTTTTTCCAATCAGCTCTAGGTATATGGAAAAAGTTTATATAGGCAGATGGGGACCCTCAAACCCCTCAATGCGATCTTCTGAGCACGGCATTTAAGGTCTATAATGACCAAAAGAGAAACAGAAAAGGCAGACAGAGACCCCCTAAAAAAGAGATCAGGCAAATTACCAGCTCTTGGCATACACCCATAAAGGCTCCAATGCCCTTGAGAGACTTTATAGGACTCCATCTGGGCCCTGCTTCAAGAGTGGAAAGGAAGGTCATTGAGCTAAAGCCTGTCAGGCTTCTCCGCCCCCACCAGGGACATGCCTTTACTATGGGAAAAAGGGACACTGGAAGGTAAGCTGCTCCCTCACTCCTCCAAGGGAGGGTTCAATCTCTTCTAGCCCTGCTCCAGCTACCTGTGACCTGACCTTGCCAGCCTACTGAGGCTTGCCACTGAAGACTAAAGGTGCCCAGGGCCATTGGCCCCATCTCATGTGGCTGTGGACGAGCCTAGGGTATTTCTTCCAAGTAACAGGTAAACTGATCTCCTTTCTTATAGACACAAGGGCCACTTACTATGCCTTGCCTGAATATTCAGTTTTTTTATTCATCCCTCGAAGATCTCTGTTTTGAGTGTTGATAGTCTTATTTTCTGCTGCTTTGTTTAATATTTAGTGTTTTCTTTATTCTTCTTGCTTCAATGCCCCATGCCTATTTTAGGCTGGAACTTACTCCTAATTTAGACAAATTTACCTCTGCTACCCAGCATAGTGTATCCCCAGGTTCTCTTCACCATGCCATGATTGCAGAGCTCCAGAGAAAGGCACCCTGGGTTCACTTCTCCAGTTTAAAGAAAACAGAAGCTCTGTCTCCATACGTGCTGCAGACGGCTTTTCCAGTCTACCTGAATTGTTACCAGCTAGAAGCAGTGGTCATTGGGACTTCAACTCTAGCTGCAAAGTAGAGAAATGTGACCACAACTCTAGTGCCTTATGAACTTTTCCTGAATGTGTGTGACTCCTGCTCCTTGGGACTCTTCTCAAATTGAAGTGGGGTTAGGTTTCATTTACAGATAATATGAAGCGGTAATGGTGTCAACATGGACTTGGTGAAATTACATTAACATGTTAAGGACATTTAAGACTAAAAATTTTATTTTAAATCATGTTGTATTAGTTAAGACTTTGCTTAGTAATCTAATAGGTTTTAATCACTTAATTGTATTAGGACACTTGTTATAATATCTGTTAGTATTGGCTGTTTTATTGTTGTTTATTTTATATTTTTCCAGTCTGCCTCCAAATCCGAACATGGAAATTCAGATGAGTAAGAATCACAACACACAAATTTGAAATTTTAATATCTGTTGGAGACTGAAATATAAACAGGGTGTTTTTTATATCCAGGGGACAGGTGCTGGGCCTAACCACCCATCTCACCTGCCCAGTTAACAAAGAGCAGGGGTCCCCAAACTTTTTACACAGTGGGCCAGTTCACTGTCCCTCAGACCGTTGGAGGGCCGGACTATAAAAAAAACTATGAACAAATCCCTATGCACACTGCACATATCTTATTTTAAAGTAAAAAAACAAAACGGGAACAAATACAATATTTAAAATAAAGAACAAGTAAATTTAAATCAACAAACTGACCAGTATTTCAATGGGAACTATGCTCCTCTCGCTGACCACCAATGAAAGAGGTGCCCCTTCCGGAAGTGCGGTGGGGGCCAGATAAATGGCCTTAGGGGGTTGCATGTGGCCCGCGGGCCATACTTTGGGGACTCCTGACAAAGAGCAATACCTGATTATTGCTTATCCCACACTGGCCAAACGCCAGCTAGGGGCCACCAACCTCCTGGTCCTTCGACCCACTCTTCAGCCCACCTACCAGCCTCTCTCCTTGGTAGACACCATGTCTTATCCTCCCATTCAGAGGGGGGAATGAGGAGCCACTGAGCCACTTCACCCGCAGGTGTTGTAAGGCACCAAAAACTACAGAATTAATATTAATATTTTAAGAGGTTTGGAGAACATTTTATTAATTTGGGTTAGGTGTGCAGAGAAATTGTGAGAATAGTCTCTGTACTGTGTGATTGGCATGACCAGGATGGCCCTTGGCATTGTGTTGTAAATGCAAAGGGGAGGAAAACATGGATCCCCAGACATTCCACCACACCTGTGGGGAAAGGGGTGAATGGCTAGCCAGGTGCAGGGAGAGAAAAGCCAAAATAAACCTTTTCTTATAGCAATGAAACATTTGCGGGTATTTGTCCCCATGGAAACTACCTCTTCTATGTAAATGCGTGTGGTTAACACGTGTGACTCTGGACAGAGAGATAGCAGATGAACACTAGATAATATGGGAATGCCTTTTAATATGTAAAAAGATATCTTTCTGCCATTGTGTTGACTTGTAAATTTTGTTTTCTCCAAAATAATGTATGGCTTGCAAATTAAACGTGGTCCTATCATGTTAAAGGGCATATGACTATAACCAATAGTGGTAAGGGGCTCCTAATTACAATTTTGGCTTCTGTACTTCCCACTTACAAAACTATAAAAACTAAGTAGAACAAAGGGCCGGCACGTGCTCTCCCTCAGACCACTGTTGAAGTTGCTGCCACTTGGCCAAGCTAGACAATAAAGCTTTGGTGTGTAATCGACGGACTTTGTTCATGTCTTCAATGTTTCGGGTCCCTCCGGATTAGGCTTAACAATTTTTATTATTATAAGAGTCACTGAGTACTTAGCATGTACTGGTCACAATGCTAAAGTACATTGCCTGCATTTTGTCATTTTATCCTCACTGCAACTGCAAAAGCAAGAATCTATTGTTATTCTCAATTTACACATGAGGAAACGTGTTTAGCCTGATTGGGAATTGAGCCAAGTCAAACAAACTCCTGGAGGAAGAGCTGTTAACTGAGCATTTAGTTCTCTCTGCCTAACTCCAGTTTCTGCTCCCTACCAGAACCCTAGAGCAAACCATAGTATTGTTGTAAAGTACCCAATCCTCAATTCCATGGGTTTTCGTAGAAATACCAAATCCAGATAAAATTTGAAAAGTTTTATTTTATCAAATAAAATGTATTAAATATGCCAGCCGTATAGATCTTACACGGGGCAGCAGTCCCAAACCATGTGTCCCATTAATATTCTAGGGGCTGGTTATATACCCTTAATTATACATGGGCGGGGGAAAAGCATGACATCACAACCTTTGTCTTTACCTACACAGATTTGGGAAAAAGATGAGGGGGGGGATGGGACACAATTCATTAGCAAGTTCATAACATTTGTCTATAGGATTCATAAAAAGACGTTTCTACACATTAAAACTTACAAAGTAACACAACAGTAAAAATGTCACTCTACATATTAAGAAATATCCTATATTTTCTAGTGTTCTCCTGCCATCCTTTGTTCAGAGATATATACATTAACTACATGCTTTCAGGAGGGGAGGGGTAATTTCCATGGGGACAAATGCCTGTAAATGGCCCATCAATATAAGAAAAGGTTTAATTTAATCTTTTCTCTTCCTGCACCTGGCTAGCTATTCACTCGATTCCTTATAGGTGTGGGGGAAGGTCAGAGAATCCAACTCTCTTTCCCCTCTGCATTTACAATACAATGCCATCAGCCACCCTAAACTGGTGCTAATCTCACAAGTACAAAAATCACATTCATAAAATCTCTCTGCATGCCTAGCTCAAATTAATAAAATGTTCTTTAAGCTTCCTAAAATATTAATATTAATTCTGTAACTTTTGATACCTTACAACAGTATAGAGTGGTGTCATGACCATAATGTTTTATTTTGTTCTGTTCTGTCTTTGCCCCCTAAACAGTCTTTTAAAACTCATGGAAGTTAATAAAATCTAAGTTTACTTGCAGGGCAGCAATCACCTAAAACTGAAGAGTAAAGAGTTACACTTAGGTGAGGGGAGTGCTACCCAGTTTATCTCTGCTCCCTACTTCCTTATGTCAGGTGTTCTAATTATTCTCTTGTCTACTGCTTCTAAGGACTTTGTTGGGTAAACAAGTGTTTTTTGGGATTTGCTTGCTTGTATTGGGGCAGCTCCAGTGTGTATAGTCTGGAAGGCTGCAGGTGCTTGACCCCAGGGCGCAGATTGCAAATTGTAGATTGTGTGCCTCCATGGGGAGGGGCAATTGCTTGCGATTGTTTGCCAGAGAAGGGGTATTTCCGCTAGGTCTATTTGTTCCTCCAAGAGTGCCAGAGGGGATTGGGAGCTCTGTTGAGGCTGGTGGGGGCTGTGACTCCAGAGGGGGTCCGGGCTTGGGAGCCCTCAGTAAGAGGGAAGTGGTCTTCCCTGCCTGCTTGCTCATCTGCAGTTAGGAGACTTTAATAAACAGAATGGCCCACCATTTTCTGGCTCCACAGTTCTTTTACTGTCTGCCTGAATCCAATGTGAATCTTCATAGCCACAGTGACAGCCACTGGCCTTATATCTGGTGCAGCTGGCAGGATTCAGATCAGATCAATATGGATCTGACACCCTTGAGGAGTGGGATAAAGGACTGGTCATTGCTCCCCAGCATATGGTTCCCCATGACTGTCCTTTTGGGGACTGTGAGCTGGCTGGTTTTACCACCATATGAGAGGCTGCCTGAGGTTCAGAGCTCCAGAATGAGCTGCAAACCGAGGGGCAGCAATGGCATGAGATAAAACACTCACTGTAGAAAAAGTTGCAGATCTGAGAACTGCAGGTCAGGCTACAGGCTGAGAACCAGCAATGGCTTGAAGTGGAGTGAGCGCTGAAAAAGGAGGCTGACCATGTTTGGAGCTGAGATGCAGGCTGAGCACCGATGGCGCCAGGAACTGGAGCAATCTCTAGGTTTGTGAGTTGCAATTTGCCCTGGAAGTTGAACATTGGCAGTGGCAGTTGTTGGAGGAACAACTACAGGTTCAACTTCAGGCTGAGAGCTGGCAGCTGCAGGAGCTGAAGATGGAGCTGTGCCGGTGGAGTGGCTCTGAGTCAGCGGGAGCAGATGTTTCCAGCTCCTCTTCTGAAGATGAGGACACTCAGGCTGAAGCTGCCGCCCACACATTCAGAGCTTGGCCAGTGGTCATCCAGAAGGTAAAAACTCAGCAGCAAAGAGTACCTCCCTTGGTAGGGTTACTGTGATTGTGGGACATAGGGGTGGATGGCGTTATGCTCTCCAGAATAGAGATGAAGAAATTGGCTGCCATTACCACACATTCCTCCTTGAGGCAGCATCTTCAGAGCTGCTTTGAAGGCAGGGATGAAGGGGGTTTGAGGCCCTCTGTGAACCTAGTTGCCTGTAATGGATCTTTACCTTGGTGGTTTGCACAGATGGTTGGGCTGTCTATTGTGGACTGATTACTGGGCAGTGTAATGGACACTTGGACTGTGACCAGAGGAGGGCACCAGCTCCCTTACTGGATGGACATGCCACTTTGGACAGTATGAGAGAGCCTGATGGGGAGCCCAGCTCTAGTGGAGGCCCTCCTGCATTGGGCAGCTGCTCCCATTCAGTTGCAGATACACACTAAGGACATTTTACTTAAGCCAGGCTTTGGATGGCAGGGCAATGTGCTCCTGCCTGCCCCAACCCCCCTCCTTAAAGGCCAATGGCTTCAATGGACATGTCCCTGGACTGTATAGGCCAACCCCTATGATAGATGGCATAGTTAGCACTATGTGGTAAGGGGCTAGAGGTGGACCTACAGTTAACTTCCTGGACAACCAGCACCTGGCTGCATAAGATAGAAGTGTATTATACCTTGAGTGCTCAGGGGGACAGCATTATGAAGGGCACCTTTGTAATTGTTGTAATTGTATAACGTGCTTTTGCTATAGTCTGTTTATGTAATGTACCTCATTCCTCGCACAGGGATACCTGTGGTGTAGATTGTGAAGTGAGCAAAAGGAGTGGAATATTGGATAAACAAATGTTTTTTAGGTTTGCTCGCTTGTATTGGGGCAGCACCATGTGTGTATAGTCTATAGAAGACTGCAGGTGCTTGCCCTCAGGGTGGCAGCTTGCAAATTGTGGATTGCCTTCCTGCTTGGGAGGGGCCATTTTTTGGCTACTGTTTGCCAAAGAAAGGATATTTCCACCTGGCTTGTTTGCTTGTCTGAGAGTGCTAAGGGCTTGGGATCCATGCTGAAGCTCGTGGGGGCTGTGACTCCAGTGAGTCTGGAGGGGGGTTGGGGCTTGGAGCCCTGAGTAAGAAGGAAGCAGTCTTCCCTGCCTGCTTGCTTGTCCACCTTTACAAGACTTTAATAAATATAATGGCCCACCATTTTCTGGGTTCATAGTTCCTTTACCATCTACATGGCCATGGTGATGGCCACTTGCTACAGGCCTTACAGCCTTTGCTCTATTAATTCTTCTCAGTTTCTTGCCACCAGAGAAGTTAAATGACTACTTCAGAACAAGTTGTCAAACCACAAAATAGGAAAAGTCCTCTAGCCATCTTGTTTGGTGGTCTCTAAACATTTCATTGCATATCTCGATCAAAAATGTTTTGAAATTGTCCTTACAGTATATGCTTATTTTATGCATGTACTACTATTAATTCTTATGTAAATGTTAGTAAAACATTTTAAAACCATATTTTACATAAAACATTTTCTTTTCCTATACTCAAATGATTGTGTTTCACAATTTTGGAGAAGTATGCCCCCTGCTTAGGAATTTTCTAACTGGTCTAATTCTAGAAGCTAGTTTCTTATTTGAAACTAGATCTAGAATTATTGAATTACAATACAGTTGCCTGGCTTTGTTCTATAATTCCCTATAAAATAGTTGTTTTGTTTTCACAATCAAAGTGGTACTATATGAGAGAAATGTTCCAGCCAACATTAATTAAAAAATTTTTTTTGATGGAATAAGCCTTATGCTTGTTTTGACAGGAATATCAGGATATCAGATGACATATTATTGCTTATTTATCATTATAAACTTGTCCTAATGCTGTGGCTAAATTTAAAAGTAATTATTCAAAGACAAATCTTGTTTTGAAAATCTCAGTAATTTCTTTATTTTAGGACACCATTAACTATTTCAGGACAGTTTGAGATGATGAGACAAAAAATATTGTTCTTAACTTTACTTTGAAAAAAAAGCATGGAAGACATATTAAATGTTTTTATTATATTTGCATTAAAATGCTAGTCATTATAAAAGTAGACTGATGCCTCTTCAATTATTTAGAAAAATAACTACAATATGGAGAATTTCTACTTAATGAAAATGTTATTCTACAAAGATGTGAAATTCCATTATTTCTCAAAATTGGCTCAGTGTTTCCCATACATTTTGAACACTAGGAATCCCTTTAATAGCTTTTATTCTTTTAACTTAGAAATTTCATTTTTGGAAAAAAGTTTTGCTAATGAAGCTCTTATTGAATAATAGTTTATTTTCCCATTTTAAATTAATGGTATATAAAATTGATTACTGAGTTAGTACTATAATAAGATAACCAGTTTTACTATGTTAAATTGTGATGAATATAGTTAAAAGGAAGGAAATACATTTATTTATTAACTTTTCTGATGTTATTTAAGACATATTTATTATTATTATTACTATATTATTATTATTTGAGAGCCTGGGAGGCAGAGACAGACTCCCACATACACCCCGATTGGGAAGCCCCCTACCAGGCAATGCTTTACCCTTCTGAACCGCTGCTCTGTTGCTAGGCAACCAAGCTATTTTAGCACCTGAGGTAAAGCCATAGAGCCATCTTCAGTGCCTGGGGCCAACTTTGATAAGAACCATTTTAGCCATGGCTTAGGTGGGGAAGAGAGAGAGAGAGAGAGAGAGAGAGAGAGAGAGAGAGAGAGGAGATGGGGTAGAGGGGTGAAGAAGCAAATAATCGCTTCTTCTGTGTGCCCTGACTGGGAAATGAACCCGGGACTTCCACATGCCCGGCTGATTCTCTACCTCTGAGCCAACCAGCCAGGGCCTGAAGACACATTTTTGGTTTTCTTTTGTTATTGTTGTTGTTAGGCTTTGTGAATCACTGATATAGTGTCGCACTCCTGAGATTAATTTTGTAGGTCAGATCTACCTCTCAAGGGGCTGGGAATACATGTCTTGTTGGTGACCTCAGTCCTGGATGATGGTTTTATTTTATAGCTTAGAATTACTTCTATGTAAGAGACCTTACACATTTATATATTGAAATTCCTGATCTCTAGTATATGGTCTTAATTTTGCCATAATATATTATAACTTTTACTAAGACTTTTGAAGTTTGAAAGTGAGTATGAGGAACCAATGGTGCATAATAACCAACTTCCTAAGCAGTGATGAATTCTTTTCTCTCAATCTAACCAGAGATGGATTTGTGGTATGAGCAGAGAGGATGGTAGTTTAGAGTGAACTGAAAGCTACATAGTATTTTCTACACAAGTCAATCTTTTATATTCTGCACCAATGAGAGCAGGTGTGGCCAACATATAGCCTGCATGCCGGATCTGGCCTGCGTAATGAGTTTATGTGGCCTACAATTAAATTTCTAATATTCTCTGCTACTTTTAAATTTCAGCTTCTCAGAAGCAGAAGCATCTTTGATTATTAAAAATCTAGATATTTAAGAAGATAGTGATACGCAGAAAAGAATTCGCGTGTGACTAATCTAGGGTTAGCTTCCAATAATTGGTCAAATGGATTTGAGATACTTCTTTATTTTTAAAAAAAACTCCATTATAAAGATTTACAAATTTTGTACTTGTCTACTCGATATGAACTCTTTGACATTTAGTGGCAATGCGACACCCACATTCTTTTAGGCGGAGTTTGCCAGTGTGCACCCAAGGTCAAACAGTTTGTTATTTTTGTGGTCAAGTGTGCTGAATCAAGTGGCATTGTAACATAGACAATTGCTGCAGCTGATAACTGAAAATGTGTCCAGGCTGTTTGTAAAACGAAATAATTGTTTTCTTTGTGATATAACCCCTTCAAGATTATTCTATTACAAGGGTTGGGAACCTATGGCTCGTGAGCCAGATGTGGCTCTTCTGATGGTTGCATCTGGCTCACAGACAAATCTTTAATAAAAAAAATAGTAACATTAAAAATATAAAACATTCTCATGTATTATAATCCATTCATTTCCTGCTGCTCATGTTCATGGTTGCGGGTGGCTGGAGCCAATCACAGCTGTCCTCTGGGACAACACCAAATTTTTATTGGATAATGTGTAACGTACACAGGTCGTTGTGCGGTCAGGAAGTAAACTTCCCTCCTTTTAATCAAGTAGTCAGCTAGCTAATTGCAGAAACCCTTTTGACACAGAAGATGGCTAAAAGAAAAAAAGATGAGGAGTATCATACATTTTTTAGCAGGAATGGACAGAAGAATTCACCTTTGTGGAGAGAGCAGGTTCTGCAGTGTGTCCAATATGCAATGATAAAATTGCATCGATGAAACGGGCAAATATAAAGCGACACTTTGACATGCCATACTACATTTGCATTGAAATATCCAGCGGGGGACAGCAGGAAGAAAGCATGTCAAGAGCTACTGTGCAGAGTGCAAGCTAGTCAGAAGCAACTCCATGTTTGGACTCAACAAGGTGACTGGAATTTGGTTAGCTTTGCTGGTGCTTTAGCAATTGTGAGAAATGGAAAGCCATTCACAGATGGGGAGTATGCCAAAAGATTCATGCTTGATGTTGCCAATGAACTTTTTGACGATTTTTTTGGTAAAGACAAGATAATCAAGTGAATAAAAGACATGCCTCTGTCGGCAAGAACTGTTCACAATCGTACCATCATGATGGCAAATCAAATTGAGACAACATAAGTGAAGGACATAAATGCAGCACCATTCTTTTCTCTCGCTTTGGATGAGTCAACAGACGTAAGCCATTCATCCCAGTTCAGCGTGATTGCAAGGTATGCTGTCGGTGACACACTATGTGAGGAAAGACTTGCTGTTTTGCCTATGAAAGAGACAACAAGAGGGGAGGATTTATTCAAGTCTTTCACTGAGTTTGCTAAAGAAAAAAAATCTACCGATGAATAAACTTATTTCGGTGTGTATGATGGTGCTCCGTGCAAGGTGGGGAAAAACAGAGGATTTGTAGTGCTTCTTTGTGAACATAAAAAGAGACCCATCCTAAGTTTTCACTGCATCCTACATCAGGAGGCGCTTTGTGCTCAGATGTGTGGTAAGCAGTTTGATGAGGTGATGTTGCTGGTCATTCGTGTGGTCAACTTTATTGTTGCCCGAGCTTTAAATAATCACCAGTTTAAAACACTGTGGATGAAGGGAAGATTTATCCTGGTCTGCTTCTGCACATCAATGTGCGTTGGTTGTCAAGAGTGAAGGTGCTCAGCCGTTTCATGGCTTGTCTGAGTGAAATTCAGACTTTTCTTGAAATGAAAAACGTCGAGCATCCTGAGTTAGCTAACACTGAGTGGCTCCTGAAGTTCTACTATCTTGTGGACATGACTGAAGATCTGAACCAGCTCAATGTGAAAATGCAAGGCGTTGGAAATATAGTCTTGTCCATTTAACAATCAGTGTTTGCATTTGAAAACAAGCTGGAACTCTTCATTGCCGACACTGAAACAGTTCATTTACTACACTTTGAAAAACTGGGAGAGTTTAAAGATGCATGCACAGTAAGTGACCCTGCTCAACATGTTGATCTCCAGTAGCTAACAGGCTTCACATCTAATTTCCTGCAGTCATTCAAAGCATACCTTGGAGAATTTCATAAGTGTACTCATCTTTTTAAATTCATCACCTATTCACACAAGTGTGCAGTGGACAGCGCCGACCTGAGTTACATTCCTGGTATCTCTGTCAGAGATTTTGAGCTACAAGCTGCTGACCTGAAGGCCTCAGACATGTGGGGAATAAGTTCAAGTAACTGAATGAAGATTTGGAAGGACTTGCATGACAGCAAGCAGAGTTGGTGAGCAAACACAAGTGGGGAGAAATGAAAAAAACTTCAACCCATGGACCAGCTGATTGTCAAAACTTGGAACGCGCTTCCTGTCACATGCCACACACTGCAGCGTGTGAATATTGCTGTACTGACATTGTTTGGCTCTACGTATACATGTGAGCAGTCTTTCTCACATCTAAAGAACGTTAAGACCAACCTATGATCACGTTTAATGAATGGAAGTCTTAACACCTGCATGAAGCTTAACCTCACCACGTATCAACCAGACTACAAAGCTATCAGCAAAACCATGCAGCACCAGAAGTAGCATTAATGGTAAGAAGTACTTTATTCATCATTGGTTAGCAACAGCCTAACAACGTTATTAAAAAGAATTCAGAGACTTATTGTACTTTAAAAATGTTGGTCTTACATAAAATGCACACATTTACTTGTATTTAGTGTTAAACATATTGTATGGCTCTCACAGAATTACATTTTAAAATATGTGGTGTTCATGGCTCTCTCAGCCAAAAAGGTTCTTGACCCCTGTTCTGTTAATTAAATATTGTTTCTATTGATTGTGATAGTTTGGATATTTATATGATATGTAATTATATTTTTATTAAAATTTATTTTTATTAAAATAATATTGTATATTAAAATTTTTTCACTCACATTTATTCATAAATTACATAATAAAATTTTGTTTACTTAAACAAATCATTTTTGTATTTAACATTCTTTAATTTTAATATTTCGTCTGGCCAGTGAAAAATGTTTTCTTTCTAATCTGGCCTGGGGGCAAAAACTGTTGGCCACACCTGACTTCGAGGGTACACATGGTTTTTCCTCCTGCATTCCCACCTCTTATGTGCCAGCTCAGGTCTCAATGTTTCCAATTGATATTCTTATTTTCCTACAGGGCTCAGCTCTGATGTACTTTTTCCCAAAGTTACTCATTATGTCATTGCCTTCCATTATTTACTTATTCATTATGGAATTATTTACATTATTGAATGAGAATGCTTCTTCCCACATAAGGTTTTGAAGTTCTGTAAGAAGTGAATTTTATTGTTTTTAAAGAAAAAATACTTTTTGTTATTGTTTACGACTTGCTCCTAGCACTGTTTTCCTTTAAAATTTAGTAGACTTCAGATTTTTTTTTTTAAGTATTAAAATGACTTTAAAGAACTAAATTTTAACCTAGTCAGTTATCTATGTGGATAATCTTTGAAGCACTAGGAGTCTTGGTCACATCTTTTCTGTGTAATGATTCCTTTTCTAATTGGGTTTGATTTTCGTTCTATCTGCTTGTTCTCCCCACTATATTTTCCTTTCTGTTTATATACTGAGAACACATTATTTTCTCTTTACCCTCAACTTCTAATATTGCCAAGGTTGATTTAATTCTTTATCTTGTTATTTCCCAATCTGACCACTTTGCACTACTGTCTTCTTAGTTGTTGTCTAAATAATTCATCTTTAGCTTATTTTTATATTGTCAAAGTATTTTCTAATCACTCAATTAATCAAATGATATGGCAGAGACTACTATGAGACCCTCTGCTGGCCATTCTCCCCTGGTCCCCTAGTCATAGGACATTCATACTGTGGCAGAAGCAGATGGCTCCCAGAATAAAAATAATATTTTCTGCCTTCATTGCAGCCGGAAGTGAGCATGTGACAAAATCAAATGTAAATATGTGGCAGCTTCTGGAAATCCTAATGCACAACGGTGGCCTACATTGTTCTATTTTTTTTTTAAGCTGCTTATAACAGAAATCTGGTCCCAAAGCTATGCCTTCCCTTTGAAACCATAAATATGGTAACTAGAAATACCGTGTCCTACAGATGGTGAAGCAAAGAGCTGGAAGGGATCTTGGCTCCTTCAGACTTCTTGGACTAGAGCTACCTCTTCCCTCTAAGCTATTAAGAAATAAAATTCTCTGTTACTTTAACCAATATCATTTTAGGTATCTGTTACTTTCGGGTGATTCTAACTCTACCTTAAATACACAGCATGAAATATGTTATTGTATCAAATGTTGGAATTCTCACACAAGGACTTTCAAGTTTCCCAGATAGGTCACATACTCAGTGGAATTATTGCACTCTGCATTAAATACTCTTATATATGTTTAAGTAGTTTACTCAAACTTTATAGAGAATTGTTTATTCATAAAGAAGTCTAACATTTCTGACCAGCACATATCAGTAAGTTCCAGGGGTGGGTCATTCAGAGCCACAGCTACCCTGTAGCCTTGTTCTCCTGGTTTCTCTCGCAGTCCTGAACAGGACTTTCACATCTCCCCCATCCTTTGCAATCTGCCGATTTTAATTCATGCTTTGGTTACTTGAGTTGATGTTGTAAGTTTTAAGCTCTTTGGGTGAAAACAGTCATTTGACAGAGATGACTTGGCAGTTTTATAAACTGGTAATTAGAAATCAATGTGTTGTAAGCTTCGGGCAGAAAACATAATGAAATAGGCCCGTCCCTAGGGAAAAAAGATTATATATTAGTACTATAAAAAGGTCAGAACTGTACTAATTAAGTTAAACCTGCGAGGCATTCCCAAACCCATCTCTGAATTACAGTGTTCCTTCTGAGAATAGAGGGTTGGACAGATGATAGTTATACTCCACTGGGTCACTTACCATACATGCTTTATATGTAATATACTGTACACATATTTATAAGTACAGTATGGATTAATGGTGCATTTTTATCTTTAAAAGGCAAGCAAATAAAATTGAGATAAAATTTCTGTTAAAACTAAAAGAGAACACTACAGTTTAAAATAATACTCAGATCTACTGAGATGTTTTAAATCCAAATGTATACAATATTATATATATATATATATATATATATATATATATATTTTTTTTTTTTTTTTTTTTTCTGAAGCTGGAAACGGGGAGAGACAGTCAGACAGACTCCCACATGCGCCCCACCGGGATCCACCCGGCACGCCCACCAGGGGGTGACGCTCTGCCCACCAGGGGGCAATGCTCTGCCCATCCCGGGCATCGCTATGTTGCGACCAGAGCCACTCTAGTGCCTGAGGCAGAGGCCACAGAGCCACCCCCAGTGCCAGGGCCATCTTTGCTCCAATGGAGCCTTGGCTGCGGGAGGGGAAGAGAGAAACAGAGAGGAAGGAGAGGGGGAGGGGTGGAGAAGCAAATGGGCGCTTCTCCTTTATGCCCTGCCGGGAATCGAATGCCGGACTTCTGCACGCCAGGCTGACGCTCTACCACTGAGCCAACCGGCCAGGGCCTATATATTTATATTTTAAATCAAGTTTCATGTCTCTAGGTAGAATCACTATGCTTGTACTTCTGTAGATCTTTTTATTTACCTACATTATAAAGCCTCACAAATTTTTATTATAGTTAGTTGGGTTTATTTTTATCTCTCTTATTGAGTAAAGGCATTTTTGAAGACAGGGTTTGCATTTTTAAATATTCTTCAAACAAAACACAATGGATAATCAAAGTGTTTGTTGAAAATACTGGATGAATAAATACAGGAGTAAATGACGATGAATTTGGAGAACACACCTTGTTCACCTTAAGCTTTGGGAAAGGTGGTGGTAACAAGATGGATTTATCTCTGTTGTGTAAAATGTTGTGTTTACTGATGTAGAAAAGTACCTGGCTCATAGTAATGTTTTTCTGTGGATTAAATGTTTATCAAGTTATCTGTACTTTGTTTTAGCTCATTTAATCCTCTCATGAGATTCAATGAAAGAAGATTATTATCCTGCTGTCTTTATTTAGTACTGAGTCCACAGCTGTCTTTCTGGAAATGTCCAGTCAGTGGGCCTATATCAGTGTCCTAAGAAGGCAGTAAGATTCATATTTGGGCCCGGGGTGGATGGCTAAGTGGATAGAACGATATCCTGGCATGCCAAGGTCACATATGAGAAGCAATCAATAAATACATAAAAAGGGGAACAGCAAGTTGATGCTTCTTTCTTTTTCTTTCTGTCTCTCTTTCCCTCCTCCCCTCCCCCTCCCTCAAATCAATGAAAAAATAAAAAAGAAAATAAAGAGATTCATGTTTATAGACTGCCCCAGGTGACTGCCAAACCACTGTCTTCAGGAAGATACTGAAGTCTAGTCTAGAAAGGATGCCCTTACAAGTTTTCCTATTAGGCATGGGCTCATGGAGGAATAAAAGGACACAGAAATATGTGTAGAAAATATATTTGGTCTATTTTCATATAATGAAAAATCTCTTATTTTCTTATCTTCTCTAAGTATTCATTTTTGGGTTACCATTGTTGATTTTGAAGTTAAGTAGAATTAAACATCAATCCTGGTCTTAACATTAACATTTACACATAACATGATCCTGAGTAAGTTATTAGTAAACCTTAAAAACTCCATTTGTTCCCCTAAAAATAAAGTTACTAATAATACCTATTTCCAAAGATTTTTGTGATAATTAAAATTTTAAAAGTATATAAAGTGCTTTGTACTATGCTTGACTAACAGTAAGTCCTCAAAAAATGTTAGCTATAATAGCTTTTATTCTCATATCAATGCTTTTAGGTAGGTTTCCAAAAGTAAGTAATTTTATGTGGGGAGTTGATAGGAAAGGGATGCTTGATTTTGTAAAAATTAAATTAGAAAATGTCTATGAGAGATGAGTGTTCATTATGAGTGTTTTGGAGAAGTGAAGCAGAAGTTAAGAAATTTTAAAATTTAGATTTGATAAATTTGAGGACCAGAATGAGTTTTATAATATTTTAGAAATTAAAACCAATGCCAGACCCAGGGTCTATTTACGTGCTACTGCCGGGCATGTAGCAAGCAGAGGATGGGTAATATACAGTTTCCTCATGGTCAACTTAAAGATGGTAGGCAGAGTGATATCAGGGGCTTTCAACTGAGAAATCGACATTTTAAACTGAAATAGGTGAATGGGTCTTCCTGATGGGTACATCTGGCCCAGTGTACATTGGCCTTAGACTTTGATTGCTCTGTGTTCTTCAATAGATGCCAAAGGTAATTGCTCTGCTAAATAAAAAATTCTATATCCAAGCATTTGAAAAAAAATACTGGAATTATGTTCTGCAGAAAATTGATCAGGCAAACATGTTTTCTCTAAAAGGTAACAGTAAGAAGTGGGGTTGAGTACATTTTGTCATTCACTTAATAAAATATTGTGAAGACTGAAGATATGAAAATGATAATTATTTAAGTGATATAGCAAATTTAAATTAAAATGTTAAATAAAAAAGTAATGAATATAAAATTTGAATGTAACTACATAAAATATATGCTTAGATAAAGTAGAAGCAATCTACAAATATTTACATTGTTATAAGGTCATGGTGGAGAGATATGTAATAGGTTTTCCCCAAAACTTTAAAAACAGTCCAAGTCAGTGAAGTGCTTTCTTGGTAATATTTATTTTATTTAAAACATAAAAGATAAAAGGAAATTACTATGTTGGGTGACCCAAAAACTTTGTTACAAGCATATGCTATATAAAGAGTACAACCCTTAAAACTTTTGTTCTAGTATAGCAACACTATATGTACCTTGATGGGTCCATGTTCCAGCAACAAAGAGATACTTTTAATTTTTACAATACTGAAGCCCAGTTAGGATAGAAAGGTATCGAGGCATGATAGAGAATCTGTACTGATTTTTTTTTTCTGTATTGATTTTTGAGGGTTGTCTTTTTTTTTTAAATCGCCAAGAATATTAAACACACTTATTTTGTGAGTTGTTATAAAAAATAGAATTTTACAATTAAATAGAAAGCTTTTATACTGCTCTGAGATGCCCCTTCCTTTAGAAATGTTGTGATGTCTAAGGAAACTGAGAACAAAAGTGGGAAAGAGCTGAGTTGTTACAGGGTAGGAACTACCTTGATGCCATGTCTTTTAAATAGAAGATCCAAAAGACTTTGATATAAGTTTTGAAAAAAATATATATGGCTATTCCAGTTTGGGTTTTGCTATAGCCTAGTGTCCTTAGCGTCAGTTAGAGTTCTTTAAAAAATATGATCCAATCCTGCTGAGAGAATTAAAATGAATAGTTTGATTCATGGTTTACATATATGACCAGAATATTTCTGTGTCCTCCTTTCTTGGTGTTCATTTCATTCTCAAGTTGACTTACTTCTTGTGACCCCAAAGTTAGCTACAGAAGTAGCAGGGGCCAAATGGCAGAGAAAAAAACATTCATTCTGGTACTCCTGGTAAAGAAGGGGGAGAATTTTTAATCCAGGAAATGTCTTCTCAAATCTGATAGGTTTTAAATGGCTCATTTTACCCATTCTTGTACCAATCACTGTGCCCAGAAAAATGGAAAGATACGATTCTCTTAAACTAAAATGCTTTCCACTGACGCAGGGAATTGAATCGGTGCTCCTAAAATGGATGTTAATGGAGGCATCTTCTCTAATGTAACTCAAAGTTCTGTTGGTAGACAAAGGGTAAATGGATGCTGAGAAGAAAACTCACAAAAGTTTATTACAAATGATATACTGGCTCTATCTAGCAATAGTTTGGTATAAACTAAAATTTCACTGTTTTAAAAAAATGACGACCATCAAAAAAATATTATCTCAACATGGTTACCTTTATTTCATAGAGACAAAGTATGGAAAGCTTTGCTGGATAAAATTAATGTGTTGTTACTACTTTTAATTCTTCTAATTGATTTGATAGAGAATGAAAGAGTTGGGGGGAGAGGAGAGAGCATTCATTTGTTGTTCCATTAGTTGTACGTTCATTGGTCACTTACATATGTGCCCACTTACATATGACTAAGGGTTAAATATGCTCCCTTGGTTATTTGAGATGATGCTCTGACTGAGCTAACCAACCAGGACCACTGCTTTTAATTAAAAAAAAAAATCCTATAGGCAGCTCGTACATTACTATAGAGGGTTACTCTTAATTAATTAACTAATTAATTCTCTCTCTTTGCAATGTAAGCTTCATGAGGGCAGAAACTACTTGGACTATATAATAACTGCTGTAATCAAATATGTATGTTTTCTAAAAGAAGTAGATTCATAAATGGGCATAAACTTTGGTTACTCAAGAGCCAAGATGTGCAAAATATATTTTTAAATTCATATGTAAATGGACTCACCTATTTTGAGACCTGTGTTATTCAGATCTGTTTTTTCCATCCATGGCTGGAAATCTGGATATGCAAAGGGTTAAATTAAGTTATAAGTAGATTTTCAACAGTGCAGGTGGTAGGCACCCCTAATCCACATTGTTCAAGGGTCAACTGTATGTTAACACACCATGGTTTCTGCTTGGATTCTTGCCCTGGATATGGTTGGTACCAATGTGAGTTCTATATCTTGCTTTCTTATCTGTGTGGCTTCTACCTCCTCAACTTTCCCAGTCCTTGAAATTTTTAAAGAATCTGATATCCAAAATCAGGAAGAGTAAATATTTGCTCTGTCATTCTGAATGTTTCAGTTCTATACTTTTTCTCATAATTTTTGAGCTGTGTTGTAGAAAGTTCATTTTCTTTATTTTTGAAGCTATATAGGCCAAGGAGGGTAGAGTGGAGAAGTAGATGAAGTGGGAGTGTGGAAGCATAAAGACTCTCAGTAAAACAAGGAATTCTGTGATTAATAGTTAGAAATGCTTTCCCAGCGTGCGCACGCACGCACACACACACACACACACACACACTCTAAACTAGAATATATCTGAGCGTAATATGAGGGGCTATTACTATAAAAAAAATTAGACACTGATAATAACCAGTGCCACATGGGACAAACTAGGACTGTGATCACCCAAGAATAACCTACTCACAATTATAATTCAAAACTCCAAATAAAAATGTCTTCCAGAACGTGTTATTTACATTTTATTTTTCAATTACAGTTTACACTTAATATTTTGCATTAGTTTCAGGTGTACAGCATAGTGGTTAGACAATCATATACTTTACAAGGTTATCTAGCCCCCAACCCCCTGATATTTTTTTCTGTGTGTGTGACACAGAGAGAGAAAGAGACAGAGGGACAGATAGGGACAGACAGACAGATGAGAGATGAGAAGATCAATTCTTCTTGTGGTGCCTTAGTTGTTCATTGATTGCTTTCTCATATGTGCCTTGACTGGGGGGCTACAGAAGAGCAAGTGACCCCTTGCTTAAGCCAGTGACCTTGGGCTTCAAGCCAGTGACCTTTGGGCTTCAAGCCAGTGACCTTTGGGCTTCAAGCCAGCCACCATTGGATCATGTTTATGATCCCATGTTCAAGTCAGCAATCCTATGCTTAAGCTAGTGAGCCCATGCTCAAGCCAGCGACACTGGGGTTTCGAACCAGGGTCCTCCATGCCCCAGTCTGATGCTCTACCACTGTGCCACCACTTGGTCAGGCCACTCCCAATATTTTAGTACCCACCTGGCATCATACCTAGTTATTACAATATTATTGACTATATTTTCTATGCTGTACTTTATATCCCTGTGACTAATGTTAGAATCCTTTATGGATGGGAATATTTAAAAATATCATGTTAAGAGTCCCAAAAGAATCATACTGACAAGTCTAGCAGAGATTCAGATACTGCTAGAAGATTCTTTTTTTTTTTTTTATATAATTTTATTTTTTTAATGGGGTGACATCAATAAATCAGGATACATATATTCAAAGATAACAAGTCCAGGTTATCTTGTCGTTCAATTATGTTGCATACCCACCACCCAAAGTCAGATTGTCCTCTGTCACCTTCTATCTTCTTTTCTTTGTGCCCCTCCCCACCCCCTATCCCTCTCCCATTCCCCCTCCCCCCCGTAACCACCACACTCTTATCAATGTCTCTTAGTTTCACTATTATGTCCCACCTACGTATGGAATAATACAGTTCCTGTTTTTTTCTGATTTACTTATTTCGCTTCGTATCATGTTATCAAGATCCCACCATTTTGCTGTAAATGTTCCGATGTCATCATTTCTTATGGCTGAGTAGTATTCCATAGTGTATATGTGCCACATCTTCTTTATCCAGTCATCTATTGATGGGCTTTTTGGTTGTTTCCATGTCCTGGCCACTGTGAACAATGCTGCAATAAACATGGGGCTGCATGTGTCTTTACGTATCAATGTTTCTGAGTTTTTGGGATATATACCCAGTAGAGGGATTGCTGGGTCATAAGGTAGTTCTATTTTCAGTTTTTTGAGGAACCACCATACTTTCTTCCATAATGGTTGTACTACTTTACATTCCCACCAACAGTGTATGAGGGTTCCTTTTTCTCCACAGCCTCTCCAACATTTGCTGTTACCTGACTTGCTAATAACAGCTAATCGAACAGGTGTGAGGTGGTATCTCATTGCCGTTTTGATTTGCATTTCTCTAATAGCTAAAGAAGATGAGCATCTTTTCATATATCTGTTGGCCATTTGTATTTCTTCCTGGGAGAAGTGTCTATTCATATCCTCTTCCCATTTTTTTATTGGATTGTTTGTTTGTTTGTTGTTGAGTTTTATGAGTTCTTTGTATATTTTGGATATTAGGCCCTTATCTGAGCTGTCGTTTGAAAAAATCATTTCCCATTTAGTTGGCTTTCTGTTTATTTTGTTATCAGTTTCTCTTGCTGAGCAAAAACTTCTTAGTCTGATGTAGTCCCATTCATTAATTTTTGCCTTCACTTCTCTTGCCTGTGGAGTCAAATTCATAAAATGCTCTTTAAAACCCAGGTCCCTGAGTTGAGTACCTATGTCTTCTTCTATGTACTTAATTGTTTCAGGTCTTATGTTTAGATCTTTGATCCATTTTGAGTTAATTTTTGTACAGGGGGAGAGACTGTAGTCCAGTTTCATTCTTTTGCATGTGGCTTTCCAGTTTTCCCAGCACCATTTATTGAAGAGGCTTTCTTTTCTCCATTGTGTGTTGTTGGCCCCTTTGTCAAAAATTATTTGACTATATATATGTGGTTTTATTTCTGGACTTTCTATTCTGTTCCATTGGTCTGAGTGTCTATTTTTCTGCCAATACCATGCTGTTTTGATTGTCGTGGCCCTATAATAGAGTTTGAAGTCAGGTATTGAAATGCCCCCAGCTTCATTCTTTTTCTTTAGGATTGCTTTGGCTATTCGGGGTTTTTTATAGTTCCATATAAATCTGATGATTTTTTGCTCTATTTCTTTAAAAAATGTCATTGGAAGTTTGATGGGAATTGCATTAAATTTGTATATTGCTTTGGGTAATATAGCCATCTTGATTATATTTATTCTTCCTAGCCAAGAACAAGGTATATTCTTCCATCTCATTATATCTTTTTCGATTTCCCTTAACAATGGTTTATAGTTTTCATTATATAAGTCCTTTACATTCTTTGTTATGTTTATTCCTAAGTATTTTATTTTTTTTGTTGCAATCGTGAAGGGGATTGTTCTTTTGAGTTCCTTCTCAGTTGTTTCATTGTTGGCATATAGAAAGGCTATTGACTTCTGTATGTTAATTTTGTATCCTGCGACCTTACTGTATTGGCTTATTGTTTCTAGTAGTCTTTTTGTGGATTCTTTGGGGTTTTCGATGTATAGTATCATATCATCTGCAAAAAGTGATACCTTTACTTCTTCTTTTCCGATATGGATGCCTTTTATTTCTTTGTCTTGTCTGATTGCTCTGGCTAGAACCTCTAGTACCACATTAAATAAGAGTGGAGAGAGTGGACAACCCTGTCTTGTTCCTGATTTAAGGGGGAAAGCCTTCAGTTTAGTGCCATTTAATATGATGTTAGCTGATGGTTTATCATATATGGCCTTTATCATGTTGAGATATTTTCCTTCTATACCCATTTTGTTGAGAGTCTTAAACATAAAATTGTGTTGTATTTTATCGAAAGCCTTTTCTGCGTCTATTGATAAGATCATGTGGTTTTTGTTCTTTGTTTTGTTGATATGGTGTATTAAATTAACCGTTTTACGTATGTTGAACCATCCTTGAGATTCTGGGATGAATCCCACTTGATCATGATGTATTATTTTTTTAATATGTTGTTGTATTCGATTTGCTAGTATTTTGTTTAGTATTTTAGCATCTGTATTCATTAGAGATATTGGTCTGTAGTTTTCTTTTTTTGTGCCATCCTTGCCTGGTTTTGGTATGAGGGTTATGTTGGCTTCGTAAAATGTGTTTGGAAGTATTGCTTCTTCTTCAATTTTTTGGAAGACTTTGAGTAGAATAGGAACCAAGTCTTCTTTGAATGTTTGATAAAATTCTCTGGTATAGCCGTCAGGGCCTGGACTTTTATTTTTGGGGAGGTTTTTAATGGTTTTTTCTATTTCTTCTCTACTGATAGGTCTGTTTAGGCTTTCTGCTTCTTCTTGACTCAGTCTAGGAAGGTTGTATTTTTCTAGGAATTTATCCATTTCTTCTAGGTTGTTGAATTTAGTGGCATAAAGTTTTTCATAGTATTCTACAATAATTCTTTGTATATCTACGGTGTCCGTGGTGATTTCTCCTCTTTCATTTTGGATTTTGTTTATATGAGTTCTTTCTCTTTTTTCCTTGGTAAGTCTTGCCAAGGGTTTGTCAATTTTGTTGATCTTTTCAAAGAACCAGCTCCTTGTTCTATTAATTTTTTCTATAGTTTTTCTGTTCTCTAATTCATTTATTTCTGCTCTGATTTTTATTATCTCCTTTCTTCGGCTGGTTTTGGGTTGTCTTTGTTCTTCTTTTTCTAGTTCCTTAGGGTGGGAAGTTAAGTGGTTCACTTGGGCTCTCTCTTGTTTGTTCATATATGCCTGAAGTGATATGAACTTCCCTCTTATCACTGCTTTTGCTGCATCCCATAGATTCTGATATGTCGTATTGTCATTTTCATTAGTCTGTATATATCTTTTGATCTCTGCACTTATTTCTTCTTTGACCCATTCATTTTTTAAAAGTATGTTGTTTAGTTTCCACATTTTTGTGGGATTTTTTTCCTCTTTTTTGCAGTTGAATTCTAGTTTCAAGGCTTTATGATCAGAAAATATGCTTGGTACAACTTCAATTTTTCTGAATTTGCTGATGTTGTTTTTGTGGCCCAACATATGGTCAATTCTTGAGAATGATCCATGTACACTGGAGAAAAATGTATACTCAGTCACTTTGGGATGAAATGTCCTGTAGATGTCTATCATATCCAGGTGCTCTAGTGTTTTGTTTAAGGCCACTATGTCTTTGTTGATTCTCTGTTTGGATGACTGATCTAGAGCCGTCAGCGGTGTATTGAGGTCTCCAAGTATGATTGTGTTTTTGTCAGTTTTTGTTTTAAGATCAATAAGTAGCTGTCTTATATATTTTGGTGCTCCTTGGTTTGGTGCATATATATTAAGAATTGTTATGTCTTCTTGATTCAGTGTCCCCTTAGCCATTATGAAATGGCCATTTTTGTCTCTGAGTACTTTTCCTGTCTTGTAGTCAGCATTATCCGATATGAGTATTGCTACACCTGCTTTTTTTTGGATGTTATTTGCTTGGAGTATTGTTTTCCAGCCTTTCACTTTGAATTTGTTTTTATCCTTGTTACTTAGATGAGTTTCCTGTAGGCAGCATACAGTTGGATTTTCTTTTTTAATCCATTCTGCTACTCTGTGCCTTTTTATTGGTGAGTTTAATCCGTTTACATTTAGTGTAATTATTGATACTTGTGGGTTCCCTATTGCCATTTTATATCTTGCTTTCTGTTAGTTTTGTGTCTTGTTTGATCCTTCTCTTTTGTTTTTCTATCTTTTGTTTTTATTTGGTTGTATTCCATACATCTTTCCACTGTTGCTATCTTTTTTATCTCATGTGCTTCTGTGGTGGTTTTTTCAATGGTGGTTACCTTTGAGTAATGAAAAGGGTCCCTACCCTGTTCATTGTAGCGAACTATTTTGTGAGTACTTTTGCACTCCATCGTCCTTTGCTACTGTTAATCTTCATCTTCTCCCCCTCTTTCTTTTTGTTGTTGTCACAGTTTAAATTTGGTTTTATTGTGTTCTTCTTGGAGCTTTTACTTGTGGCTCTGTTTTTTTTTTGTTCTTTGTATCTGATTGGAGTACCCCCTTTAGTAATTCCTGGAGTGGGGGTTTTCTGATGATAAATTCCCTCATCTTTTCTGTATCTGTGAATGTTTTTATTTCTCCTTCATATTTGAAGGATAGCTTTGATGGGTATAGTATTCGTGGCTGAAAGTTCCTCTCTTTCAGGACTTTAAATATTGGGGTCCATTCTCTTCTAGCTTGTAGAGTTTCTGCTGAGAAATCTGATGATAATCTAATGGGCCTTCCTTTATATGTTGTATTCTTCTTTTCCCTGGCTGCCTTGAGAATTTTTTCTTTGCTGTTGGTTTGTGTCAATTTCATTATGATGTGCCTTGGAGTAGGTTTGTTGGGGTTAAGAAAACTTGGAGTTCTGTTTGCTTCTTGAACTTGAGGCTTTAGCTCTTTCCACAGGCTTGGGAAGTTCTCATCTATTATTTGTTTGAGTATGTTCTCCATTCCATTTTCTCTCTCTTCTCCCTCTGATATACCTATTATTCTTATGTTATTCTTTTTGATGGAGTCAGATAATTCTTGTAGGGCTATCTCATTTTTTTTAATTTTTGAGTCTCTTTCTTCTTCTCTCTGTTGTGCCTCAAGTTGCTTGTCTTCTATTTCACTAATCCTCTCTTCTATCTGACCTGTTCTATTAGCTAAGCTTGTTACTTCGTTTTTCAGCTCGTGAATTGAGTTTTTCATTTCTGTTTGATTTGTTTTTATAGTTTCAATTTCCTTGGACATATATTCTTTGTGTTCATTGAGTTGTTTTCTGAGCTCCCTAAATTGCCTTTCTGTGTTTTCTTGTATATCTCGGAGGATTTTTAGGATTTCTATCTTGAATTCTCTGTCATTTAGCTCCAAGGTTTCCAATATATTAAATTTTTTCTCCATAGATTTTTCCTCATCTAGCTGTGTTACCTCTCTTTCTTTTGTATCCATGATATTCGATTTTCTCTTCCTTAATGGCATCTTTGGGTGTATTGTGAAGCATCTGGAAGCTCCAAGTATAGGTTTTTCTGTTTCTGGTTGAAGATCTTGTTGAGTTTTGGGGGAGATTTATCGGTATCGCTTCCTACCCCGCCATTACTCTGACGTCATCTCTGATTCTTTTTTTTTAAGTGAGCAAGAGAGAGACAGAGAGAGGAACAGACAGTAAGGGAGAGAGATGAACATCAACTCATAGTTATGTCACTTTAGTTGTTCATTGATTGCTTTCTTATATGTGCCTTGACCAGGGGGCCCCAGCTGAGCCAGTGACCCCTTGCACAAAGACAGTGACATTTGGGCTCAAGTCCATGATCCCACGTTCAAGCTGGTAACTTCTGGGTTTCAAACTGGGGTCCTCAGCAACCTAGGTCAGTGCTCTATCTATCATGCCACCACCTGGTCAGTCAACTGCTGGAAGATTTTTTTTTAAATAAATAACTTTGAGTATGCATCTCAGGAATAGTTCAGAAATTATGACAATAATATAACATTCTTTGAAACTATTATGGATCAGAACAAAATATTGAAAAAGTAGGCTTTCCATAATTCTTGTATTTTCAATGTATTGGCCAAAATTGGTACCTATAGAAACACATGCTGGTATTGAAAGCTAGACTCCAATACCTGCTTTTGTAATCTCAGTTATTGATCTTCTGTGCCTTTGTTGCTGCAACAGTTAAGTTGGGATAATTATAGTACTTACTTCATATGATTGTTGTGAAGATTAAATTGCTTAATACAAAAAAAACCCAAGTGCAATATCTTGCATAGAGTAAGTGCTTGATTTAACATTTATTATGTCCCCCTGCCTTGATAAATGGCTTTACCACCCTTTTATTGCCAAAGCAATGAAATAACTTCCCTTTAATCACAAAATGCCAATAAATATACTATTGTTTCTACAAGTTTTCCTCATTCCAGTATTGTCCTTAGCCATGTGTTATCCACAGGGCAGCCAGAATGATTTTATATTGAATAATTGATAAGCTACTTTTTATATGTAGCTCCTCATTCTTGGAGTTGCTTTACTATTTCTTCCAAATTTGGCTTCTGCTTCCTTAGTTCCCCTGTTCATTATTTGCCACATTTTTTCTCATACTTAAAGACTAGCCAGACAAACTTTCTTAAAGTTCCATGAAAGATTGCTTCATTTGAACCCAAGTTCCCTCAAGAACACTGTTTTTCTCTTTCCTCCTTTACTTTGACCTTCAAAGGTGTATTTTATCCTTCAGCTTAGCTATTACCACTTTCAGAGACAACTGACCCACTTATGTGAGGTTAGATCCCTTCCGGATGCCTCTCCAAATAATTTTTGGAGACTTCTCTTGGAGCACCTTACATATTTCTAATATGAGTACGGACAGTGCACAGTCTGTCTCTTGGTAGGACGTAAATTTCTATACAGGAGCTTGAATGTTCTTTGTTGTATTTCTGTTCTATTTGTAACATAAGGCAAATAACGTCTGTTCAAAAGACGCTGTTTGAAGAAAGGAATGAATGGATACATAACTGTGGTCTTGCTCAATGAATTATAGGAGGACATTTTGGAATTAAAATGAAAGGCTAGTCTTTTTCCCTATAGATTTAAAGATTTGTCTAAAATGACCTTTGTAAAAGTAGGGCTTTTCCGCATAGAAAACTCTTATGATGAAATCAATTCTCATTAAATTTGTAGTCACTTAGAGATAAGGAGAAGATAGAGCATAAAAAACTAATTAGGGAAACAAGAATTTATGGAAATGTTACATCATTCCTGAAATAGCAGATAAAATGGAAAATACACCAATTCTTAGGCCTTGTTGTTAAATGGTCTTTTCACTGCATATACTATGCCATTGACCTGTCCTTCCTCGTCCCAGGGCCATATTTCAATAGTGAGGGCTGGGGCAGCTTTATGTGCAAAATCCAGACAGATTGGTGCCTGGAATGAGAGAGCTCAAACTTTTACCTGGAAACAGTAATAATTCAAAACTATAGCTTGTGATTACGTGTCAATGCTATATTCCCCAGTATATTATTAAATGAGGACTTGTTTCGGTGAGAATGAAAACTTTTTAATTATTTTGTGATAGTAATAAGCATAAACTTTGCTTCAAAATTTCTTTTAAGACTATATTCCCATTACAGAAACAATTCTTTTAATAGGAATTAACAGCAAGCATGCACCCGCTAAGGCTGTGCAGTCAATACGGTAGCCCCAAGCCACACGTAGTTACTGAGACACTGAAATGTGGCTACTCCAAATTGAGATATGCTGTAAGTGCATGAGATCAAAGACTTTGTTTAGAAATATGTATGTTATCTCAATTTTTATCTTATCTCATCATTTTTATATTTTATTATATTTATACAATTATATTTATATAGAGAGAATATTTTGGATATCGTTAGTTAAAATATATTACTTAAATGAATTTACCTCTGAATCTTAATTTTAAAATCTAGATACCAGAAAATTTTAAATTATATTTATGGCTCACATTTGTCTATTAGACAGCTTTGCTCTGAGGAGCTCCATTTTGTATCTTGTTTTGTGCTCATGTCATCTTAAGAAAGTTTGTGACAGGAGAGCTTTATTTAGGCCATACACCATTAGCAAAGCTACTGTATATGTTTATGTCAGTGTGTACAATAATTTGTGGGCACTGAAAAGGTATAAATGGATGTGAGTACTCTTTTTCTCTAAGAATATTTCAGTCAGTCATATGACCTAAACTTGTGAATAGCTATATTCTACAGTTGATGTTTTGGTCAGATATTCTATGCTCTTTAAAATATTTTGTTATAAAAATCAGGATTCTGAATCTTCAACTGAATTCTCACTAATTGTTATTTTCTCTAAAATCTCTGAAAGAAGGTAGGAAACCGCAACTTTTATGGCACTATGGCACTAACACTTGTTCATTACAGTTGATTTTCCTCCTTTGAAGCTGTGAGTCAGGTTTGGGAATGCAGACCAGGGCAGTTAATGGAAGGAGGGACTTGCCTGCTCAGGACAGCCTGTGAAGCAAGGCAGTCCTGGAGGCAAAGCAGGGGAAGCTGGGGCTGAAGCCCGGCAGACAGCCCAGCTGTGCTGTCCGAGTGTCAGATTCCGCATAGGCTGCCACAGCTGGGGACTGGAAAGCAGACTAGAGTGACAGTAAACAAGGGAGGTAGTCAGAGCTGGAAACATCCCTTGAGCTGTAGGACAGGAGACAGATGGTATTTTTATTGGGCACCAGTGGCAGTGGGCTCTGTGCAGAGGGATGGGGAGGTTGTTAGGACACCAGCCCATTTCAGACAACCAATTACAATTTGTACAAGTTTGTGTATTTTAAAACTAAATGTCTATTTGATACAGAAATAATAAATTGAATTTGTGAATCGTGCCAAGCCATTTTTTGTATTATAAAATTGAACCAACAGTTTTACATAATAAAAAGCTATAATCATGCTCCTTATGAGGCAGAAATAAAATATGATCTTTTGGTTCAAAATTCTTTTTTTTTTTAGCGAGAGAAACAGAAACAGATAGGGACAGACATTCAATTCTTCGTTGCAGCACCTTCATTCATTGATTGCTTTCTCACATGTGCCTTGATCGGAGGTGGGGTGGGGGGCTCCAGCAGAGCAAGTTACCCCTTGCTCAAGCCATGATCTCATGCTCAAGCCAGTGACCCCGTGCTCAAGTTGGTGAGCCCGTGCTCAAGACAGATAAGCCCAGGCTTAAACCAGTGACCTCAGGTTTTGAACCTGGTCCTCAGCATTCCAAACCAATGCTCTATCTACTATGCCACTGCCTGATCAGGCTGGTTCAAATTCTTAATTGAACTCTCTTTTATTTGCTTTTCATTTTGGCACCATTGTCGCATGTTAGTCTTCTGGGTTCATTTATGCTTAATATATTATTTTCTAAAATAGATAATAAACCATTTGTTTGGTAGCTGTTCAGTAGTATACTACCACAGCCAAACACACACACCCCACTACAATTTTTGTTTGTGTTTGGCTACCATAATAGTAATTTTAATTCTATTTAAATTTATACTTTTTGATATACAGCTTTAATATAATCAATTTATACATGCTAATACATTCATTTCTAAACCAGTTCCTTGGTGGCTACTCTTAGAAAGATCTCAATAAATTATCTCTAAGGGGATAAGCTTGTCCAGAGCAAGTGATGATTAGGTCTTAGGAAGAACAATGGGGTTGAACTGGAGAGTGGCTTGAGAAGAGTTCCCCATAGGAGTGTGGCATCACCATTTTGGGTAGACTTATTAAGAAGACAAATTTTAATTCTTTACAAGTCGAAGAAATTCTTCTCTTCATGATCATGCGTCCAGGAGGTCATCTTTGTGAAGAATACTCACGGAGACATCTTTGTGAAGCTTTTAGAAAAGGACTGAGGCGTTAAATATTCAATGGCTCCGAAAATGTGGCTGGGATTCAGGGTCCCAGGTTATTAGTCTTCTTCATTTATATATCAACGTGAAGAGGCCAAAAAGGAAGTCAGAAAATCTGGAATGATTTCTTTGAAATTTTAGGAGAAACTCCCAGCTGCCAATATGGTCTTTATTTTCTTCACACCACAGAGTTCTTCTCTCCTTGGGTCCCTACTTTCATCTCTCAGCACTGAGTAAACAGATGGGTGCAGGATGGTGACCCAATTCAAAACTGGTCACAGATCGGTTTTGTCCACGTTCTGTAACTGGAGGCCAGGAGGAAGGACAGATAGGAGCTATAGCTGGGTTGATAAAACTTGGACAATTTGATTAGAATATGAGTTCCAATACTTCCTAGTTAAATAACTTCTTTATGTCTGTTTTTTTCTACTGAAAAAGAAATTAAAAATAGCACTTTGTCTTACAAGGCTACTACGAGGATTGAGTGTGGATTAAATGAAAAGTGCTTAGCCAGTTCCTTGCATGTAATACATAGTAAATAATGCTGTTTTCATTATTATTATTGAGGATAATAAATATCTTAATTTACTATATCTTCTTGAGATACTTCTGGTTACTTCCGTACATAGATAGGGATGTAAAGAAGATTAAATATTATGCAATGTACTGACAATAGGCAGTTGATGGACAAGTATAATTTGAGGCATTCTTAGGTGAATCCTATATCTAGCATGCTAATAGGCCCCATAACAAGAGCCTGATAACCATCTTCAAATTTCTGTATATGCAGAAACACAATGGAACTCAATTATTTTTAATAAAATTCCCACTTTTTCAAAACATAAATCATGAACAAGCTTTTAAAACTTAAGGCTTCCTTGGAAACTGTCAAAATGTGACTCTCCACTGACTTAGATTTATCAATTCTATTTATTACATCTTTTCTCTTTTAATTAAAAACTGGTGGCTAGTCAATCACGCTATGAATTGTACACTCTATCAATTCTATCAAATCCTTTCATATGCAACACAGAAACAATTTCCTGATTGGAGATTTTTTTCCCTTGTGTTGGTATCATTTCCTTTGATCAGATTAAGTAATACAAAGAGAAAAATATTTGGTGAATTGAATGTCTAGCTTCAAACTTAAAGAATCACAGCATAGCAGAAAAGTAAAACCTGAGGAATAACAACTTAACTGGTGACAGAAGAAGAGCTAATGAAGGAGACAAATGAAAGGACACCATTTGTTAAATAAAAATCCAAGAAAACGTACTAGCATATTTTATGTTACTAAAATAATTAATTGTTCAAAATGGAGGTTGTCTGAACTTATAAGTATGCTATCATCTCTTATTAGTATAAAGGGTGATTTAGGTCAATTTGCTCCACAGACTTGCAACTTTTTATTGAAGATTTGAGGACTAAAGAATGGTAAATTATTTTCCTTTGTTCTCTATTTTTAAAGAAATAAGCCAAATGCTTCCATAGAATAGGACTACAGTTCTGAGGAGGCTGACATTTGGGTTAGAAGATGCTGTGTGCCCTTGCACAAGATTTTTTAACCTGGAGCTTCACATTTCCCATATAAAAAATGGATTTGATAACAGAATCTACTTTATAGGAATTTTATATAATTTTAGTGAATCAATTCATGTAAAGTTCTGAAACAGATTTACTACAAAGTAACCATTCTGCCAATTATTATTATTGCTATTATTATTAATCCATATAAAGCTATCATTTGGCAAAATTTAGAAACTATTTGTCTATTTAAAACTTTATTTAGGATTAATAACTAAAATGTCTAAAATAACAGGGTAAAAAATGTGGATCAGATGCTTCTCTTCACCAACCAAATAAATCAACACTAAAATTTTAATCATCAATATTAATTTAAAAAAATATGTATCCTTCTTACAACATTTAAGTTTGGGGGTGTTATTCTATATGTCTTAGTCCAGTAATAAGGAAAGTTATGGGTTAATATTTCTTAATTTCACTTCCTGCAATGTACCTATGTCACTGTGGTTGGCACCTTATATTTGGATGTCATTAGCAAAAGCAACAAACATGAGATCCAGACATATGCTTCCAATTCTTAACTATATGCTTTCCAGAAACACTCTGAGCTCTAGGTTTTTTTTTTTTTTTAATCTATTTGAGTACTGATCAAGTTTCTTCAACTCCCAGGTTTTACAATTCCATCTGTGGTAATGAAATTTTGGTAAGGACTCTAACTCACCATAATATAAGGTCTACCAGAAAGTTCTGTCCGTTTCTATCACAAGTTTCGACACGTAAGCACATTTATTTGGCGCATGTGTGCCTCTCTATTTTTATCACTTAATGTATACATACTGACGTAGCAAATTAACTAAAACAAAGTTGATTCACGTTAGTCTTATGTGTGAAGCGATAGTGTACCCATGGCTACTGATAAAGTTCATTTACGCCACTGTAATTTTTACGAATTTCAACAAGGAAGAAATGCTACAGAAGCATGTCTGTCACATCCACCATATTCCCCGGACTTAGCACCCTCCAACTATGACTTGTTTTTGTCCTTACAAAATTTTTTGAAGGGCAAAAAATTCAAAATGAAGAAGATATCAAACAAGCACTGGTTCAATTTTTCACATCAAAAGATAAAACATTTTTCAAAAATGGGATATACAAATTGCCCTCATGCTGGCAAGAAATCATTAATAATAATGGCAATTATATTATTTAATAAAGTTTATTGATGGTAAGAAAAATTTGTATTTTGTTTTATTCCAAAGACGGACAGAACTTTTCGGTAGACCTTATACATTAATATTGTATAATTAACTCTAAGGCAAACTCAATAAAAAGCATAAAGCCTTCAGTTATGGAAATAAAACATAATATAGACAATCTTATTTATAGTAAAATAATTTATAGTATACAAATTTTAAAAAGTTCTATAGTGAGTATTTAAGTTCTACTTTTACATGTTGTACGCAGAGGAGGGAGGTTTGTTTTTTTTTAAAAAAAAACATGTCTACTTGACTTTACATATATATTTGGTTTCCTCAGTTAGATTTTACATACCTCAAAATCAGGAAGCTCAAGCTATGTGCAACCTAACTGGAAAAATAGAATGTATACTTAAAAGTTATATGTAGATAGTTTTATTCAATAAGTATCTAAATGATCTTTTCTTTTTAAAGTTACCTTTAAATCTGTATAACAATGATATATTTTTCAACTTGTATTATTCTACTTAGATACATTTAGTGCAGGGACATAAAAATTCCAGGCAAGGGAAATGATATGAATTAAGGTTTGACAGTAGGAATATGTATGACTTGTGTGGGAGCAGTGTGTAGACTAGTTTAGATGGAACAGAAGGTTCAGGGGAGTGGACAGAGATCTTCAAAGTAGGATAGGGAACATATTGTTGAGTTTCTTGAATGCACAATATAATGCTGCAAAAAAAATGGGAGATTAAACTTTTTTGAGAAAGAGTATAACATATTCAAAGCATTTTTGCTGGGATTAATCTGGCATCAAAGTTTAAGTAAATTGGAAATGAGAGAATAGAGTCAAGAAAGCTAGCTAAGGTTGGTTTAGCTGCAGGAGAAATATAAAAGGAATAAATACAAGTGGTGTGACTTCCTGACCTGTTTGAGTATCATCTTCTTTATTTTTGTAGCCTAAGCACCCAGTATACAATAGATACTTATTTTTTTTTAATATAAAAACTTAATTATTGACTAGGTATTGGGAGTTTAAGAGAAAGTAAGTCGAGCAATTTCAAAATTTCAAGCCTGATTTATTTTTTATTTTTTTTTTTTTTTAATAAATTTTTATTGATGTTAATGGGATGACATTAATAATTCAGGGTACATATATTCAAAGAAAACATGTCTAGGTTATTTTGTCATTAAATTATGTTGCATACCCCTCACCCAGAGTCAGATTGTCCTCCGTCATCCTCTGTCTAGTTTTCTCTGTGCCCCTCCCCCTCCCCCTAACTCTCCCTCCCTCCCTCCTGCGTCCTCCCTCCCCCCACCCCTGGTAACCACCACTCTCTTGTCCATGTCTCTTAGTCTCGTTTTTATGTTCCACCAATGTATGGAATCATGTAGTTCTTGTTTTTTTCTGATTTACTTATTTCACTCCGTATAATGTTATCAAGATCCCACCATTTTGCTGTAAATGATCTGATGTCATCATTTCTTATGGCTGAGTAGTATTCCATAGTGTATATGTGCCACATCTTCTTTATCCAGTCTTCTATTGAAGGGCTTTTTGGTTGTTTCCATGTCTTGGCCACTGTGAACAGTGCTGCAATGAACATGGGGCTACATGTGTCTTTACGTATCAATGATTCTGAGGTTTTGGGGTATATACCCAGTAGAGGGATTGCTGGGTCATAAGGTAGTTCTATTTGCAGTTTTTTGAGGAACCACCATACTTTCCTCCATAATGGTTGTACTACTTTACAGTCCCACCAACAGTGTATGAGGGTTCCTTTTTCTCCACAGCCTCTCCAACATTTGTCAAGCCTGATTTAAAAAAATAAAAACACTGACAAACAGATTTACCTTTGGGTTCAATCATTTGGGGAAGATAACAAAAGCAATTTGTTTTTTTTGTTTTTGTTTAGTGAGCAAGAGAGAGACAGACAGGGACAGACAAGAAGGGAGAGAGATGAAAAGCATCAACTCATAGTGGTGGCACTTTTAGTTGTTCATTGATTGCTTTCTCATGTGTGCCTTGACCAGGGGGCTACAGCTGAGCCAGTGACCCCTTGCTCAAGCCAGTGACCTTGGTGTCATGTCCATGATCCCATGCTCAAGATGGTGACACTGTGCTCAAGTCAGTGAGCCTACACTTAAGCTGGAGACCTTGGGGTTTTGAACCTGGGTCCTCAGAATCCCAGCTAGATGCTCTATCCACTGTGCTACTCCTTGGTCAGGCACAAATGCAGTTTTATAAATTTTGAGTATTAGTTGAAGAGATGTCAGTAATTTGTATGAATTGAATGGCAAATATGTGAACATACCCCCTCAGATAATGAAGAATTTTTTTTAAATTTGTGAAACTAGTTTCTCTATTGTAGAATTAGAATAAAAATTTCAGTTATAAACAAAATGTCACTGAATTAACAGTAATTGTTAACCATGCATCAGTAGTGTGACTATTGTTTTGGTTTGTGAGAACATTTCATTTTATTTAAGTTCCTATTATAGTAGTAATAATCAAAGATGCCATTATTGTTATGCTCATTGGACAAGAATTAGACATTTAAAGGTATATTAAAGGTATATAGCAAACAGGGCCACTTTAATAATGATAAATCAATAAAGTCTTGACCTAACTGGCATTTTAGAAAATAAACTGCAGCCTGACCAGGCAGTGATACAGTGGGTAGAGTATAGGACTGGGATGCAGAGGACACAGGTTCAAAACTCTGAGGTAGCCAGCTTGAGAGCGGACTCATCTGGTTTGAGCAAGGGTCACCAGCTTCAGCTCAAGGTCGCTGGCTTGAGCAAGGGGTCACTCAGTCTGCTGTGGCCCCATGATCAAAGCACATATGAGAAAGCAATCAATGAACAACTAAGGTGCCACAATGAAGAATTGATGCTTCTCATCTTTCTCCCTTCCTGTTTGTCTGTCCCTATCTGTCCCTCTCTTTGTCACAAACAACAACAACAACAACAAAAAGAAAACAAGATGCTAGTAAGGGAGACAGGAGACAGATATGCAGCAGTAAAACATTTTTAATCACACACATATTTCTTAAACAAAAACAACCAGGATAAATGACTTGGATAAACAAACTATGTTTTGGGATATACCCTCACAATTACATATTATCTAACTCAACTCAACCTCTGTTTACTCTAGTGCGTGGTGTAGTGAGTGACAAAGACTCATTCTGTTCTTGTGGAAGAGCTCTCTAAGGACCTGATTCACAGAGATGATTATTCAGTTACCCTCTTTATTAAGTCATTTATAATACCAAGTAGTGATTCATTTCTGTATCCAATATGCTCTTCAGAAAAATCAATATGAATATACTCTTCAAGATTTAAGCTGGCTGAACTAACTTGTAACAAAAGTAAAGAATTTGAAACATTTCTTTGTCCAGTTTAATATTGAGGCTTCAAATATTGGGTTAACTCAGTGGTAGTCAACCTGGTCCTTACCACCAGGTCCCTAGTGGGCGTTCCAGCTTTCATGGTGGGTGGTAGCAGAGTAACCAAAGTATAAATAAAAAGATAGATTTAACTATAGTAAGTTGTTTTTATAAAGATTTATTCTGCCAAACTTAGTGAAAATCCGACATAAAGTACTTGGTAAGTAATTATTATTATATGCTTTAACTTGCTGTAACTCTGCTTTATAAATTTTATAAAGCAAAGTTACTTTCCTACTTTATAAATCACCATTACTGTGGAACTGGTGGGCAGTTAGAAAATTTTACTACTAACAGAGATACAAAAGTGGGCAGTAGGTATAAAAAGGTTGACTACCCCTGGGTTAACTGATTAATAATAGGTTTATTTTAAGGATATTATATCCTGTTATGCTACTATTCTGAGTGAATACATTTTTCATTTATCTTTTGAAAAGAATTACAGAAGCCCAGGGAAATGGCAAAATTGCTTTATTTTAACAATTAAATTTTATCCATGTAAAATTATTTATGTAATTTAGTATTCATGTAATATTCACATAATTCAACTCTGAATTACATTCTACAGCTATGGATCTACTAAATCAATAAATCAATGTAAATGTTGGCTTTAAATATCATCTGTTTCCTGAAGACAGCAAATTTGTATCTGTGGCTTTGATCCTCTTCCCTGAACTCCACACTCAGATGTTTAGCAATCTAAGCCCGTGGTCTCCAACCCCCAGGCCACAGACCGATACCAGTCCGTGGGCCATGTGGTACCGGTCGCAGAGAAAGAATAAATAACTTACACTATTTCCGTTTTATTTATATTTAAGTCTGAACAATGTTTTATTTTTAAAAAATGACCAGATTCCCTCTGTTACATCTAAGACTCACTCTTGACTTGTCTCGTAAATTCGACAATTATATTTAAAAATACCACAGTTTTTACACCGGTTGCATAATTTTATTTTGTGCATTTATCCATCCCACCCTAAGGCCGGTCCGTGAAAATATTTTCTGACATTAAACTGGTCCGTGGCCCAAAAAAGGTTGGGGACCACTGATCTAAGCTATATCTCCACTTGAGTGTCTAATTGTTGTTGTATCAAGATCATGTTTAAAATGGATTTTCTAGATTTCTTCTACAAACTTCATCCTCTACCTCTTGTTTCTATCTCTGTAAATGGCTCTTACATAAACTATGCTAAATCTAAAATTTATAGATTCCCCTCAAACACTCTACCCAACTAGCATATTTTATGGCAGACCTTTACAAGTGTGACTTGAATCTAAACAAAATCACCATTTTACTTCTACCATAGTAACATCATATCTTGTTTGAAATACAGCAAAAGCCTCTTATTTGCATTATGTCTCAATATTTCAATCTCCATATAGCAATTGAAATAATATCTTAAGAACCATTAAATAGAGCATTGACTCTTTAACATAAAAACATTCTATGGCTTACAAAGTCAGGGTCCTTATTTCCAAATACTAGAAACCAGTTAACTCTGGCAGCTGTCTTCAAGATGGTTCTCACTTATCCCTAGCAATCTGGTATTTAGTTTCTTGTCAAGTTTGTTCCCATAGGACATAAAGCAGACCTGTGTAACCATTAAAATACTGCTGATATGATGAACTAGGACTTTTGAGGCTAGATCAGGCATGGCCAACAGTTTTTGCCCCCGGGCCAGATTAGAAGGAAAACTTTGTTCACTGGCCAAAAAAATATTAAAATTAAAAAATGTTAACTACAAAAACGATTCGTTTAAGTAAACAAAATTTTATTATGTAATTTGTTTATGAATAAATGTAAGTAATTTAGTACAACAAATTAAAACAACTAATGTGACGTGTTGAGGCGTTTTGCATCACCTATTATTTTTTTAATATCTGGCTCTATACTTGTAGTAGCCATTCTTAACACAGCCTCCAAATGTATATCGTTCAATCTTGATCTTGTACTTTTATTTAGATTCATTAAAGAAAAAGTTTGTTCACAAATATAAGTTGAGCTGTAGATTACTAAATATTCCTTGGCAATTTTTTTTAAATTTCCATATTTTCCATTATTCAATTGCTTATAAAAATTGCACAGACGAGTACAAAAGTTGTAAATCTTTATAATGGAATTTTTTAAAAAAATAAAGAAGCATCGCGAATTCATTCGACCATTTATTGGGAGTTAACCCTAGATTAGTCACACGTGGAATTCTTTTCTGTGTATCACTATCTTCTTAAATATCTCGATTTCCAATAATCAAAGACGCTTCCACTTCTGAGTAGCTGAGATTTTAACTTTCATTGTTGTACAGTGGTTAGATATCGTAGTTTATGTATAACGATTTAAAAGTACCACTTATTTCATTTCCACAGTGTGTTGTGTGGAGAATATTAAAAATTTAATTGCAGGCTGCATAAACTCATTACACGGGCCAGATCCGGCCCGCGGGCTGTATGTTGGCCATGTCTGGGCTAGATCATAGGGGACTTTCAGTGTCCATCTTGCTCTTCTTGGAACCCTTTCTCTGGAGAAAGCCAACTGCTATGTCATGAGGATATTCAAGCATCCCCATGAACAGCTCTACATAGTAAAGAGCAAAGGCCTCCTGCCTACAGCGTGTAGGCAATTTACTTCCTTCCAATACCAGCCATGTAAATTGAGGCATTTTGGAAGCAGACCCTCAAGCCTGCAAATGGGTAAATGCCTGGCCAACATTGTTACTGCAACCTCAGGAAAAACAACCAAAACCACTCAGTGAAGACATTCTCAAATTCGTGATCCACAGAACTGTGTAAAATAGTAAATGCTTATTGTGGTTTTAAGTTGATAAATTTAGAGATAATTTGTTAGACAATGATAAATAACTCACATACTAATATGAGTAGAAAATCACTTAATAAAAAGACATTGGTAATTTAAAGAATTTCTGGGGAATTAGGAGATCCATGTTCAGGACTAGATGGCCAGGGAACACATCACAGTCACTGCAGAGCTGGTCCCCTGAGGGCCTTCTCGTGGTCTTTGCTGCCAATGATTGACATACTCACCACAGAAGTCTCCGTGCTGCCCTCAACTTTGTTCCTTTTCAGGTCTCCTTAAGACCACTATCCTCACCTAAAACAGCTGCTTGTATTTCCTGAGACACTTTCATAACTTCAATGTAGATTGAAAAACTTTCAGTTTCCAGAGTGCAAGATGTAAGCTTTTCTTCTCACCAAGGTTCAGAAGATGAGAAAACTCTCTCTGCATATAAAGGGTGGTCAAATCCTGGGTAGCTAGGATAAGATGTTTGGTTTGGTAATGTGGGATCCCCTTATTTCGTTAGAATATAATACAAACAACTTCCTATGACTTCCAAGACTTTTTTCAATTGAGTCGAGGTGTCTTCTCTACCTTCATATTTTACCATTCTCCTCCAGTCATGTCGGGCATCTTTCTGTCTTTGCAACACATCAAGCTTGTTTTTATCGCTGTATTTCTTCACTTCATTCCTACTTCAGGCAGAATGTTCTTTCCTAACACACTTCACTGGCTGCATTCTTCTTCAGTCTTCAGGTTTCATGTCACCTTCTCAGAGAGATTTCCTGATCCTTATAGCTTAGTCATTACCTCCCCTCTCCTCTAACATTCTCTCTCTCATTACTCCATTTTTTTTTTCATTTTTCTGAAATTATTATATTATTAGCCTTCCTGTTCACTGTTTTATCATTGGTCACCTATTCTTGGCTGTCAGCTCCTGGAGAGTAGAGATAGCTAATCTTGTCCACTCTTCTATTCCCAGAGCCTAAAATAGTGTCTGGAACCTAATATGTTTTCAATAAATATTAATTAAATAAGTGGATAAATAAGTAAATTAATTAATAAGATTAATTATGTCTCCTCTTTCCATGATCTTCAACCATGATCTTTAAATATATGTAGATAATGAAAAGATAAGGCAATGTAATTATATAATCTCTTCTTTGAAAAAGTTTTTAGGGAGAAAAAGTGGATACTTTAGAACAGATTTATAAATGAGATGCATTTTTATTCCAAAAACTGTTTTACAAAGAGGCAGTGTTCTCTTATTGATCAAAAGTTTGAGTCATTATTTTTGAAAGGTAATCATTTCATCTTCTGATAGTTTTTTGTCATGTGCCAGTGACCTTCTAGATCAGGGGTCAGGAAGCTTTTTGGCTAAGAGAGCCATGAACGTCATATATTTTAAGATGTAATTCCATGAGAGCCATAAAATGACCCATGTACATTAGGCATTATCCAATAAAAATTTGGTGTTGTCCCGGAGGACAGCTGTGATTGGCTCCAGCCACCTGCAACCATGAACATGAGCGGTAGGAAATGAATGGATTGTAATACATGAGAATGTTTTATATTTTTAACGTTATTATTATTTTTATTAAAGATTTGTCTGTGAGCCAGATGCAGCCATCAAAAGAGCCACATCTGGCTCGCGAGCCATAGGTTCCCGACCCCTGTACTAGATAAATAAGTTGCATGGGTTTGGTATCCAGTGACAGTAAACTAGGTCACCATAAACCTCCAGGAGGCAGGGCTGAGCTGGCTTCTCAACTGTTTTGCTGCCGTACTCCCCTGTTAACACTCTTGGGTCTCAGAAAAGAGAATGTAACTGCTACTTCTTAGAAGTAAATAACAATTTAGAGTGATCAAAATTGATTGAAAATGGCTCAAATTCAACTTTCACATAAGTAATGAGATACTCTGTCCCTAAAGATAAAATTCGTAAAGACAACAAAAATCTAAGCCTTCTATTAATAGAAATGTTTGGTCTGGCATAGCTGATGTTCCCCTAATTTTCAGAGAAATATGAAGGCTGATTTAAAAAAAATACATTCTTTCAATTTGTCTTTTTATTTTTAAATTTATTTTTTATTTTTATTAATAAAATATTTGCAATTTTAAACAATTAAAACACTGCTGAGTGAAAACAAAGTGACACCTTTCTTTCCTAATCTTGATTATCAGAGGTGATAGGAGTTAATGGTTCCTTATATATTTTCCTATAAATATTCTATGTTCTTCATATGATTTTGTTCAGAAGTGTGAGTATATTTGTTAAATTTTAAAATGAAATTGCTAGGTCAAGGAGTTGTTTTTTTGTGTGTGACAGAGACAGAGAGAAAGACAGAGAGAGGGACAGACAGGAAAGGAGAGAGATGAGAATCATCAATTCATTGTTGCAGCTCCTTAGTCTCCCTAACTGTTCATTGATTGCTTTCTCATATATGCCTTGACTGGGGGGCTGCAGTAGAGCGAGTGACCCCTTGCTTAAGCCAGTGACCCCATGCTCAAGCTGGATGAGCCCTCGCTCAAGCCAGCGACCTCAGGGTTTCGGACCTGGGTCTTCCGCATCCCAGTTCGACTCTCTATCCACTGCGCCACCGCCTGGTCAGACATAGGTCAAGGAGTTTAAGTCAGAGTAGGCTATGTTACAATGAGGTAACCAACAATTCCAAATTTTAAGAGACATAAAACATAAAAGTTTAATTTTGACTCATGTCATGCATTCAGCCGTAGTCAGTTGAGGTCTCTACATTGCTCAGAGTAATGGAGCAGTCAGTATCTGGAACATTGCTGGTCAAGATTAAGCTATGGAGTCGATCCACATTTGCAGATTCCTGTTTTTGAAAATTTGCCTACTTTCTAAAATTTATTTGTAACCCCCCAGCCAATCCTAACATTGCTGTTGTGGTCATTCACAGTTATACAGAGAATCATGAGGAATTTGTTGCCCAACATGCACATTTCCGGCTTGATTTGAACAGGTAATGCTCTGCCTTCTTGCTTCAACTTTCATATTATAAGCAGCATTTGTGTGTGTGTGTGTGTGTGTGTGTGTGTGTGTGTGTGTGTGAGACCTACTTAGTGAAACTTGTTTACATTTGGTTGGTGATTTTGTTCTTTAAAAAGGCCCCAAGCATAGTGCTAAAATGCTGTCTAATGTTTCTAGTGCTGAAGCACTAGAAAGCTGTGATGTGTCTTACAGAGAATATAACAACTATTAGATGAGCTATATTCAGGCAACAGTTATAGTGCTATTGACTATGAGTTTAATGTTAATTAATCAACAATACAGTATAACCAGAAAAAGGAAGAGAAAATTTACCTGAAGCTGCTCCCGAAAGAACAAAAGTAACAGCTATAGTATAAAGTACAAGCTATAGTAATTTTTAAAGCTATGGAAAATATGGAAAATGGTTAAATCTGTAGATTCATGAGATGGTGATTGATTTAAAAAATAATAAAGAAATAGTGGATAATATTGTTGTGAGGCTGAAAACCAATGAAATCTATAGTCTTATTGCCCAGAAGAAGAAAAGTGCTAAAATTTTCTCAGATACTGTTTTATTATAATGAAATACTACACTCAATTATTTGTAAGAAATATATATTAAAAAATGTGTCTTTAAACAGAAATGCCTAAAACAAGTATTTCTGTTGTATTCATTGGTTGATGATAATGTTATGAGCAGATGATTTTAACCCTATATTTCTTCTAAAAGCAATGGCTTGATATTTTAGTTTTCATTGGTGAAATATTGATAACTTCATTATTCATTGATACTTTTAAAACATAACTGCTTAGAATGGAATTAAACTACACCATACATTTGCTCTTAAAGCCTAGAAGTGATGCATGTTATTTCTGCTCATATTTCATTGTCCAAGGAAAGTCACCTAACCATTACTGGCTTCAAGGGGGTATGGAGGAATAATTTTCCTATAAGAAAGATAACTGGATATGGGCAAATAGGAATACATTTACCAAAAAGTATTTGCAAAGGCCACATTTCCTCCAAGCAGGTTACAGTCTTACCAGTGGTTGAGAGTACCCATTTCTTCACACTCTCACCACTGACACTAGTAAGGTCTCAAAAGTAGGTCAAATATTGCTTCTCCTTTTACACACACTGTATAACTTCCTATAAATACATTATTAACCAAGGAGAAATACTACTGTACCTTTGAGAGTTTCCTCTGATAAATTATAGCTCCCATTGTCTTTTTTTTTTTTTTTTGGTTAGAGTGTTTCTTTCTCTGCCATGCATGGGGAAATACTGGGAAAAGATTCTCTCTCTAATTAGCAAAATAAGAGTGCAGTTGCCTATATTTATATTAGTATGTTTTATCTAGAGGAATATTCTTCTAGAAAATATTTAGCATGTTTAGGATCTTACATTTATTTTGGACGGTAGCAGAAAAATAAGCAATTGGAAAGTTACCAGAGAAATAGATCCTAGCTCTGGTGTCTGTTTAATGGATTAAGCTCATGTAAACACTCATTTACAAAATTCTTTAGAGGATTAAATGGTTCCTATGTTAACCCTTATTCTCAAGGTGAAGACTCCAAATCCTTCTTGACTGCTTGTTCTGTCAGTCACTGAATGAGATGTATCAATTTCTCTTTATAGTTTTTTTGTAGTTTCTATTTTGTAGTTTTTTTTCAACTTTTTCTTTATATAATTTGAAACCATGTTATTCAATGGAAAGAATTTAAAATTATGTCATTTTGGTGAGTTGACTCTTTTTACTTCAAATAAATGTTATTGCTTTACGGTCTATCTGTTTGAAATGAATAAATTTGATTATTATTTTATGGAATATCTTATTCTCTTTCTAGTTTCAGTTGTGCTCTATTTTTATGTTGTAAATGTACAACAACCATTTTTATACAATCTGAAAATCTTTGTATTTTTACTGGAATAGCAACTGCATTTACATTTAATGCCATTGCTAATATATTTGAAATGAATTCTACCACCAAACTATGTGCTTCCTTGAGCCCCACTCCCCCAACTCTCTTGTTTTGCTTGATAGATATAGCCTCTTAGTTTTAAATTCCTCAGATGTGTTTCAAATACCAGTCCTTATGTCAACTGAATTACAGAAGATGCATAAAGAGCCCTTGAGAAGCCTCCTTCATTTGGATTAAGTAGGAGAAAGCATTCTCTCCCTGACCCCGTGGGGTAGTGCTAGCCCACTAATAAGGTTTTCCAGGGAAATCCTCTCTGTGACTATTCAGTCTTCACCTTCTTTTATTGTTTTAGGTGAGGTTGCTGACCTTGTAGGATCTGAAAAATGCTCTTCATGCTTTAGCATTGGTGACCTCACATCTCACTAGGATACACAGGGATGGGCAAGAATAGATTTACAGTTGTGAGTATGAGAGACATAGAGTATTGCATTGTTTACTATTGTTATTATTAACCTACTTTTGCCCACCCCTGTATGGGTACTTGGCACTTATTCTATAATTTTTAGCCTTTGGGACCTCACTTAAACCTAAGGTAAGAAGGTTATAATTTTGAACTCCTATTGCATAAATTACTTCAGGATATATTGGCATTCTTAGATTTTTCTAATATGATTTCACTTTTGAACTTGAGGATTGGCATAGACTTTGTATTTCTTTTAATATCATTTGCTTATATTGAATTGCAGTAATTTTCTTGTTTCTGTTGTGACTTTAACATATATTTTGTAAAAACATGTCAAAGCAATACAGATCTGATTCCATAGATATTACAAACCTAGAGGTCAAGGCCATCAGAAACTATGTTACCAAAATGAGCTTTAGTTTTGTTAAAGTGCAGATAAAACTCATAACTGCAGTTTGAAAGAAACAACTGGCAATAAGACTAACACCTAAGTCCTACACTTGAAAATATTATTTTTCTTACAAATTAACTACTTCTAGGCAATTAAATTGGTCTAATAAGAATTTCATACTTGTGAATGCTTTCCTATCTCTTGTACTGTGGTAAGATTATGTCCAACATTTAAACCACTAGGTTGTAGACTACATTTTAATTGGTTTGTATGTATGTTCTATCTCTCTCTCACATTCATTCTCTGTTGCTTACATATATACATGTATATTTGAAATAGAATAAAACTGCTTGTGATGGTTAGAGAACTCTTGTCTCTTCTTTAGGATGCTTTTCACTGATTTGCAAAAGTTCTGAGAATCACTAACAACATTAATATTTAAGTTCATAGGTAGAAATATATTCAATGATTAATAAAGATAAAAGGAAAAATCTTGATTTTGTAATTGAGGCAAAAATTGTACAATTCTATTTGGGGATGATGTAAACAGATAATAAGAAAATTTCAATGTGTTTGCTTTTTTTTTTTTTACAGAGATAGAGAGAGAGTCAGAGAGAGAGATCGATAGGGACAGATAGACAGGTGAGAAGCATCAATCATCAGTTTTTCGTTGCGACACCTTAGTTGTTCATTGATTGCTTTCTCATATGTGCCTTGACCATGGGCCTTCAGCAGACAAAGTAATCCATTGCTCGAGCAGCGACCTTGGGTCCAGCTGGTGAGCTTTGCTCAAACAAAATGAGCCCATGCTCAAGCTGGTGACCTCGGCATCTCGAACCTGGGTTGTCCACATCCCAGTCCGACGCTCTATCCACTGTGCCACCGCCTGGTTGGGCAATGTGTTTGCTTTTTGTATTAAGTCTTTCTGGCATCTGTAAAATCCTTGTGCTCTTCACTGGCACTCAGTAAGCATTAGCTGAACTAGAATCGGACAACAGAAGAACGGTTCTGATATTATCTTTGGCACATCTGCATGAACATGGCAGCCTACTGATGTTTGCCTTCTCTCTTTCATCTTCTGTTCTCCACAGCTTTGCAGATTTCCTAATATGTGTAAGCTAAAGTAGTTTTACTTTGCCTGCCAAACTTACATTGATTCTATACATTTCTTCCATTTTCAGCAATCTTTGTCACTTTTAATGGCTTTTCATAGCCCTGGGGAATGTGAACACAAAAACTTCTTCAACCTAAAAACTATTAGCTGGGGCAAATGAAAGACAAGTCGTGAGCTAGACATTGGGGTTTATGGATTTTTCTCCCTTTGGTATACATCAGCTTGGCTGGAGAGCAAGAAAAACACTTCTCAGATTCATGCTGCGTGGCAGGAAGAAGAGAGAGGCAACCTCTCTGACACAAAATTTGAAGTGAATAACATTTATTATTTTTATCTCCATTACATGGATGGATGGAGAGGGGCTTTGAAGTGGTTGTTGTTGCCATTATTGCTTTAAGGTCCCATGGAAAGAGATTACTCTTTTCACAAATTTTCTGACTTTATTTTTATACAACATGGAGTTATATAGCTCAAGAAGTTGCCAGGGAACATGGCAGTAAACATTCTTTTTCAAATGCTTGTTTCCAAGAAGGATCTTAGAGTAAAAGATAAAACTATATAATTTTTAATTTATAAAGGATCTGTAAGATCACCTAATTCATTATTTGATTGATAAGGAAATTGCTATTCCAAATAGCTAGATAATTTGTTCAAGGTCAAGCAACTAATTTGCAAGGCATTCTAATTCCTAACGCTTTACCTTTTCATTACAGCTGCCACTTCTGGGGTTGGGTATTTTTTCCTTCTGCTAGCACTATGCTAATCCTTCCAGTGAGTGTCTGAATCTCTAGATACAACTGGAAGAACTTAAGATCTGTGCCCAAACTAGTCCTGTGTTTAAATTTCAGCTCCTGCATTTACTGCCTGTAGCTCTTTAACCAACCAGTTTTTTTTTTTACAAATCTGAAGTTCCGTAAACCTGTAAAATGGAAATGATAACACCAAAGTTGGATGGCTGCTATTGCATTAGACAGTGTATAGTGCCCACTAAATATTAGGCACATAATAAACTGTATATATTTTCATCCATGTTTATATTCTTTATATTTTCATGTTATACTTTACACAGGCTATGCTACCAGCAATATCATGAGAGAGGCTGTGTAGGGAAAAGGCTTTTTACTGGTTTTTCCAATGAACTGTATCAGAAAGTCATTGTAAATTCTAGTGAAGCAAGAATGAGTATGGAGTTTAATGTTGGAGAGCCAGACTGACGTAATCTATAGATACAGGTGAAATTCAAAGAAGGACCATTCTTCATCAAACATTGAGTTATGCTCTGGTGACCAGTCCATGCACAGCTGGACTCCAGTAATGCGGTTGCTAGAGCTAGGATTCTGTGGCACATCTAGTCTCATCAGAGAATGAGGTTACTAGGAAAGAGACCATGGCGGAAATCAAGGTTTTCAAAATATCTAACATATAATGAAGGAAACAGGAAATACAGGTGTGCAAAGACCACACAAGCCATCAGTACTTATTCCTAGAACAATGTGTCCTGATTCTATCGACGACAACAGCATCATTCCATCTGGAGGGACTGCGAATCCAGTTCTAAACATAGTCCAACAAGGATCTGGCCAGGAGCTAGGAAAGAGCTGAGCCTGCAGTTGCCATCGCGATCAGCTCAGCCTGTGAGGGCCCAGGGAAGACAGGAGATGACTGGAGGGAGAGGCAACCAAGACAGAAGAATGCTTTTGTAATGGCTTTTGTTAGGATGAAAAGTGAAAGTAAAAATAAATTAGCAGTGATTGTCTCCTCTTTTTTTGTTTTTGTTGTTTGTTTCACCTCCCTGCCTTCTCCAGATAAGAGCAGGTCCTCTTTGCTCACAGATGACAAAGGAAGGATGCCTCGGAACTCCACTCCAAAACTGCAGAGGCTCTAGACTTGCTTGACATGTGGGGTGTGTGTGTGTGTGTGTGTGTGTGTGTGTGTATGTGTGCAGGAAGAGACTAGTACAGAATGTGGAATAGGAAAACAGTGTTATTTCAAGTATAGGATAGTCTATATCTGGTATATCTGCTTCCACAATAGTGCTTAGTTTGGGTGTAATTAAATTTTGATTTTGCTAATATACAATGTGTGTTTGTGTAGAAATATGTATGTGTGTATATATAAAATATGTATGTATAGGTATTCTGCATGTATGAATAAGTATAGAATAGATATTAACTCCATTTTATACTTACATAAACTATAATATATAGACTTTATAGGAACCGAGGCAGAAGCGTTTTTAAATATTGATGTGCGCTAGTGTAAAAGGTACTGGAGGGCTTGGTCAGGCTGGTCCACGTGGTTAAGCCATCTGTGCTTGCTAATGCTATTTACAAAGTTAGAATCCTGTTCTCTTACAGAGATCGAAGATGGGGCCCTGTCTTGTGTGTGTGTGTGTGTGTGTTATTTCCTTTTTCTTTTTTCTTTCCATTTACAGTTTATATTCAATGCTATTTTGTTTAAGTTTCAGGCGCACAGCATGGTAGTTAGAAAATCCTGTACTTGACCAAGTGTCCCTCCTCCCCACATTTCAAGTACTATATCTTTCCTGATGATTGCATTTCAAAGGGATGACTCCCAGGGTCTTGTGAAAGATAGTCCTGGTTTGAAAAACAGTCAAGAGTTTGAGAGAAGACTTATATTTATTTCAAGGGCAGAGAAAGAAGTTTTAAATTGAAAATTTTCTAAAATAAATTTTTTAAGAAAATAGTGGTCAAGGGTCTACCATCGGGAAAAACAAACTTAACTAATGTTTCATCAAGCTGAGGGGAACATGAAGGCCAACTTGGTCAATATGTATAATATATATTCAAGTGAGTTGTTAACTTCAAAATGATTAGAATGCAATGAATAACCTAATTTTTGTAATAAACTTTAAACACTTAAATCTATTTTTTTTGTATTTTTCTGGAGTTAGAAACAGGGAGGCAGTCAGACAGACTCCGCATGTGCCCGACCGGAATCCACCCGGCATGCCCACCAGGGGGTGATGCTCCGCCCATTTGGGGCACCGCTCTGTTGCAACCAGAGCCAATTTAGCACCTGAGGCAGAGGCCATAGAGCCATCCTCAGTGCCCAGGCCAACTTTGCTCCAATGAAGCCTTGGCTGCGGGAGGGGGAAGAGAGAGACAGAGAGGAAGGAGAGGGGGAAGGGTGGAGAAGCAGATGGGTGCCCCTCCTGTGTGCCCTGGCTGGAAATCGAACTCGGGACTCCTGCACACCAGGCCGATGCTCTACCACTGAGCCGACTGGCCAGGGCCTAAATCTATTTTTGTTATCCTGTTGATAAAAACTTAACCTTGGTTATAATTTTAAAAGAAAAAATCATGGAAGAGTAAGAAAGCTTGCATCCAAGGGAGGCTCATATACTTACCAGTTGACTGATAACAGTACAAGATTCAACTTCTGAGACTGCTGTGAAGTGTTCCCCTTTCAAGCACAGGTATTTACAAGCCTCATGCATCATTTATATTGGACAATACAGCGTGCATCATGCAAAAACAATGAAATTACAAACACTTTGTCAGCATTCTTGCAACCAGAACTAAAAATAATGCAGGCAACAAAAGAATATTTCCTAGGTAAATAATAAATGGATGGTCACAATAAGAAAAACAATGGAAAGTTAACTAAAATAATACTGAAGTTACCAAGAAAAATAAAAAGTCTTTCAAACAGAAGTTAAAGATACGGAAAAAAATGGAACTTTCTTATTTTTATTTTTCAGTTTAGGTTGCCATGATCTAAGTCATTGTGTGCTTACTATAGTGCTCTCTGTACTTAATAAATATTTGTGGAAAGAAAGAAAAATGTGAAGGAGGGAGGGAGGGAGGGAAGGAGGAAGGAAGGGAGGAAGAAAGGAAGAAGAGAGAAGGTTTGGGAGAATAAAAGCAATCTCCATGCCAGAAGAGTAGGAAGAAAAAACACATTTTATTATTTAGTAAGCATAATCAGATGTAAAGTGCATTAAAGTACTATGTGATCAAATACAAAATCTGGTAGAATCTCACACAAATTACACAGTAATGTAGAACAGAATCAAGACTTATTTCCTCAAGAGACAAGAGGACTCATTTTGTGATTATCTGCTATGTATCTTGTGAGAAACGTCAACATTAGTCAGAGGAGTGTGCGTTTTACAGTTCCAGTCGTCAGAAGGATCTAAATCTTGCACTAAAAATCAAACAGTTGGAAGTCTTATGTTTTCAAGAAGACACTGTAAGGAAGAGAGGTGAGGAACCACTGCCTCCTCCCTATTTATTAAACAAAGAAAAAGTGGTCTTTGTTTACTGAGGAGTTCAGTGCTAGATCATTTTCCCTTTACAGAGCAAGAGGGGAAGGGAGAGGGGGAGGGAGGGCAAGGCAGGAAGAAGAGGGAGGCTGAGGGAGGGAAAGGTGCACGGATGAAAGAGCTGGACCGTGTTCCCCAGCATACTGGGCACCCTCCCATGACCATCCCCCACCCTACCCCCGTTTCCCAGGAGTAGCTGGTTCCTAGGTCTTGAATCCTGTGAAAAGACAGACAAACAATAATTATCCCACAGACTCAGGAGAATGCTCAGTTGCCCTCGGTCCAAACCTGAGAGAAAGAGCTAGTGTTTATGAATAGGCTGCATTTCATTTTGTTGATTTCCTGTTGAGACAGATTCTCTCTTCCTTTAGGCAAGCTGTGGGGGCCGTAGCAACACAGTTCTGGCAACTGCTTTTTGTGCGGAAGGAAACAATTCCCTCCCATTGGTCTTTTGTTCTTCCACTGCTCATTCCCTCACTATCCCCATCATTGAGTCTTTTTTATAAAAGGGCCTGAATTCTAATCTCTTGTGGCTAAATTGACCAGCGGGACATTCAGAGGGTGTTTCTGTGCTCTCCTGTTACTGTACACCCTGTGCTGGGGAGCTTGGGCTGTCTGTCATTTGGTCGTTTGTAGCTCTTAACCGATATGAAGTATAGAAGGAATGCCTTTTTCCCATAGGATGGTTGTGAATGAAGAGGGTAACATGTTCAAATTTCCAGCAACATCACAGAGATGATGGTAGCAATTGTGGTCATTTGGTCATCAAGCTCTCCTTTGTGAGATTTGTTCCTAGGTAGTTGGAGAGACCTTAAAAATTCTTTCTGTAACTATTGCAATTATGACTTGAAGAAAAAGTTCTTTATCTCATATCAAAACAAGAAATTTTTGTCATATACTATATTATATTCTTTTCTCCAAAGAGCCTGTTTTGTGCTACATTCACACTAGAGGTGTGTGTGTGTGTGTGTGTGTGTGTGTGTGTGTGTGTATGTGTGTGTGTATTTAAGATTCTATTTATTCATTTTAGAGAAAGAGAGAGAAAGAGAGAGAAGGTGGAGAGGAGCTGGAAGCATCAACTCTATGTGCCTTAACCAGGCAAGCCCATGGTTTTGAAACCACTACCCTATCATTCCAGATCAATGCTTTATCCACTGTGCCACCACAGTTCAGGACAAACTGATTATATATTTACAATTATATATCAAATTAAGAAAATTTAATGACCTGTTCAGATACCTTGTTTCATAATTAAAACCTACCTTTGTCACTAATAAACTCATCTTCTATAGCAAGTAAAATACTGTTTATTAATTATAAGCATTGTGCTTTCAGAAACTGAATTTCCTTTGTTCCTGAGAACAAGAAATTCTAATTTTTTAAATCTTTTGTAACTACCTGGTCCTTTCTAAGTTTAGTAGACTGCCAATATAATTCAGCAAGATGGCTGTACTGTAGGTAACTTTTAGTTAATATTCCTCTAAACAATTTTAACACTAGGACAACATTTGATGTAAAATAAATCCCCCAAATTAAATACAAAGAAAGGAAGCTTCTTAATCAGTCCTAATCTGGCTACTAATCCTTTACTCATCCGTTTAGTCAGGGGAAATAAAAACACATCTTTACTGTGTAGTTTCCCGTTAGACAAACTTCTGCATTTGCTCATGACAGTCCAGTTGGGGCTCATTCAGTACCAATTAAACTCAGTGTTCTTGTTTCCCTTACATATAAAGGACCTCTGATTATATATTTACAGCATCATTTTTAGAAAGCTGTTTGGCTAGCATTTTAGAGGAAGAGTTCAGGTTTAGTGCAATCAGTAGTAAGAAACTTTATTGGCTGAATTGAAAATGTAAGGAAGTAGCTATTTTTTTCTTAATTGCTACTGCTTACAATTGAAATTAGAGAAAAAGAGACACATGTCTGTGAAATTCTGATTTTCAGGAATTTGTTTTTGAAAACAGAGAGAACTGTGTCAGCGCTGAAAGTACCCCGTTCTTCACATGACCAAGGCAGCTTAGCTTCACTATGAGAGCCCACTGACTGGGATAAAATGGTTTCACATTATATGAATACTTTGAGTATTGGTTCTTATAAGAAAACAAATAAATAAACAAAAAATGCATGTTTACAGCCTGTGGAAATTAATAATAAAAAAAAATCTCCCAAGTTAAAAAAATCTTAGATCAAATATAAAATATATAATTTGAAGAACAATAATCTGCTTTGTCATGTTTATCCAACTTTGGGGACTTATCAACTAAATATTTTGCTTTAGGACAAATGACAACAACAATAAAAATTAAGTAACAAGTAGAAAAAGACATGTCTTTTCGATTCCTATAAAAATCCTCATGCTTAATGTTTTCATTTCCTATCAATATACTACATATCTAAATTTCTTTACTATATACACACACTTACTCCCCCATGCCGTGTATTTAAAGCAAAGTAATATCTGAGTCATAATATAGAAATGCATTAAAACTACGTTGATATTAGTTCTTGCCATTTTGTAGCCACTGTGAATTTAAATAATGTTTAATAAATATAAACCTTGGTCAACTAAGAGAAACTTAACATGAACTATGTTAAAAAAAAATAAGGAAGACTAAACATCTAATTGTGTCCTAACTGCCCTCAAAATATATTAGAGGTTTTGATTTATCAAATGAAGGTAAATAAAGTAAAGGAAACCCTTGTTACTTAAGAATAATTGTTACCTGGCAAAGTCACCCCACAGAATCCCTTGAAAATAGAAAAAAAATATTATTTTTAATAATAAAAAACATTACATTTGAATTGTTAAGAAATAAAACAAACATTTAATGTGTATATACCAAAATTTTGCTCTATTATTTATGATGGATTTTGAGTGTAATTATACTGACAAATTTTTTAACTTTTATCATATGACCTAAGAAAGTACAACTATTGCCAAAAAAAAAAAATACAAGGATTTTATAAGTTTTTCTAAAGTTCATAATTAATGTTTTGGTATTCAAATTATTATCTTCGAAGACATCTTTCTTTCATGATTCTTGGTGATACCCGTTTTCAGTTCACTGATATAACTTGGTTAGATTCTCATCTGTGAGGATTTTTTTGTTTGTTTGTTTTTTGTATTTTTCCAAAGTTAGAATTGGAAGGCAGTCAGTCAGACTCCTGCATGAGCCCGACCGGGATCCACCCGGCATGCCCACCAGAGGGTGATGCTCTGCCCATCTGGGTGTTGCTCCATTGCTGTAGGAACCATTCTAGTATCTGAGGCAGAGGCCATGGAACCGTCCTCAGTGCCCAGGCCAACTTTACTTCAATGGAGCCCTGGCTGCAGGGAGGGAAGAGAGAAACAGAGAAGAAGAAGAGGGGGAATGGTGGAGAAGCAGATGGGCGCTTCTCCTGTGTGCTCTGACCGGGAATCGAACCTGGGACTTCCACATGCCAGGCCAATGCTCTACCACTAAGCCAACTGGCCAGGGCCTCATCTGTGAGGAATTTTGATATAATTCAGTCATCTCTCACATTACTTTTATGCAATGTTTAACAAGATTTGCAAATTTATTTTGTAATGACTTCCCACTTTATTTCAGCTTTATTGGTTGATATTTAGAATACTGAGCTATCCATGTGAGAATTCCTGACAAAAAATTTGATAAGATATGGGATAAGTTACTTACGAGCAGTAAGCCACAGAGGAATGTGTCAGTGGACATAAAATATTTACAAATATTCAGTGAATTGGTCTATATTTTCAAATTTTGCAATTGCAGAGACTTGTATGATGAATACTACATACAATTGGCAATCTGAGAACTTTAAGAAATCCACCAGAATATTATACCTACTTTTTAAAGTGATGGTACCTAAACAACTGTTATAAAATAAAAATTTTACAAGTAACTGTCAGGCAAGATTTATTTGACCTGTTTTTAATGCTCTTCATTTATAATTACAGTTTTAATTAGTTTGTAAAGGACTATAGCTCTCATTACTACCCTACTTTCTTTTGAACTCTTTTTTTTTAGTTTTAAATTATAATTATTTAGCAAAAAAAAAAATTCAGTTCAAAAAGCTAGTGATAATTAATCCTGTGAGAATTTTCAAATATTGTATAAAATGTGGACCATTTTCTTCCATTCAGAAAATTATCATTAATTTATGAAATATTTTATGTTGTAGCATTAATTAGCTGATTATGACATAATGATTTCAAGAAGATAAATCATTCTGGCCGGTTGGCTCAGTGGTAGAGTGTCGGTCTGGCATGTAGGAGTCCTGGGTTTGATTTCTGGTCAGGGCACACAGGAGAAGTGACCATCTGCTTCTCCACCCCTCCCTCTTTCCACCCCTTCTCTTCCTGCAGCCATGGTTAAATGATTTGAGCAAAATTGGCCCCGGGTGCTGAGGATGGCTCCATGGCCTACCTCGGGTGCTAAAATAGGTCGGTTGCCAAGCAATGGAGCAGCAGCCCAGACAGGTAGAGCATCGCTTGGTAGGGGGCTTGTCTTGTGGATCCTGGTTGGGGCACACATGAGAATCTATCTCTGCCTCTCCACTTCTCATTTACTAAGAAAAAAAAATAAGATAAATTGGTGATCAACATTAGAAAAATCAGCCAGCTACCAAGTGAAATTATTTTAATTTATACTGCTCACAAAAATTAGGGGATATTTCAAATGTATATGAAACGATAAAAAAGGAAGCATTTGATTTTTTAAAAAAATTAAACAAGAACATCAGAAAAGCAAATGACAAATCAAAGAAAGTTGTTTGATTATGCAAATAAGATGCAAAACCAACTTTTATTTCATTGGTGAAAATGCACTATACAAAAGGCTGAAAGTACTGGAATATCTGTATATTCCCTGATCCCCTAAATTTTGTGAGTAGTTAGCATCAAAACAACAGTACTCAGACACAAATAAAAAATAGCTATTTTTAAAAAGAAACTAATGTGATATGGAGGACTGAGAACTTCTGGTTCTATCTTTCCTAAACCTACCTCTCAACTAATACAGTTTTTGAAAAGTGACTATCAATATTAGTTACTTCTTGCAAATGATTTCTTAATATAAATACATTTAAAAAGTTCACTTTTAACATATTTAGGTTATAATTATTTCAAAAGCAATGAGAAAAAGCTCTTTGTGGCTCACACCCAAAATGAAATAAAACCAAAGAATATGAATTAACTATAAAGGCTTGTTCTAGGTCAATATATGGAATGAATGTATAGAGAGGGACTTATTCCCCTGACCCTTGCCTACTAAAATACAGGATTGTATAACTGGCAGATACTACTTGAAATTTATTTTGTTTTATCTTGCTTTGTTAAAAAATATCTGTTATTCAGGCCCTGGCCGGTTGGCTCAGCGGTAGAGCATCGGCCTGGCGTGCAGGGGACCCGGGTTCGATTCCCGGCCAGGGCACATAGGAGACGTGCCCATTTGCTTCTCCACCCCCCACTCCTTTCTTTCTGTCTCTCTCTTCCCCTCCCACAGCCGAGGCTCCATTGGAGCAAAGATGGCCCGGGTGCTGGGGATGGCTCTTTGGCCTCTGCCCCAGGCGCTAGAGTGGCTCTGGTCGCGGCAGAGCGACGCCCCGGAGGGGCAGAGCATCGCCCCCTGGTGGGCAGAGCATCGCCCCTGGTGGGCGTGCTGGGTGGATCCTAGTTGGGAGCATGCAGGAGTCTGTCTGACTGTCTCTCCCCATTTCCAGCTTCAGAAAAAAAAAAAAAAAATCTGTTATTCATATCTTTGCTCCAATTATAATAACAATCAAAAAGAGATTCAATTAGATGTCGATTTTAATGGTGCAGGCCCAAATACCAAGTCAAAACAAATGGGCATTATATTCATTTATAATGATTTTTAAAAATTAAAATCAAATCCAAATCTCTAGTTACTTGCCTCAATTTTAGTTTCTTTTTAAATAACCAGCCCTTGTTTAGAATGCTATAGCATAAAAATAATATTTTTTTATGGAGAAAATAAATAAAAAGCTATATAGTGTCAATTTTAATCATGGTGTCAATAAAAGTCTGATCTTGAAGTTTTTCTCAGTACACATAAGTTCATTTCAGCTAATAGTCTTCTAAATGCTTTGTGGTTTTGATTAGCAAATCATGAATGAGGAATATGACCCCAAGGAACTTTTGGGGACACTATAAATGTATTGTATCAAGGTTTGTTTAATCTGTGAAAATTATGCCAACTAGGCACTTTTGTCTTATAAAAGTAAGACTTCATATAACCCAGAGACTTCCAACTATTTTCTGTAAAATCCCAATACAAAATTGAATTTTTAGGTTAGATTCGGAGTCTTGATGATAGATACATGAATTACAACTGCCCTTTTGCTGTTCCGCTTGGTGCCTGGCCCCACCCTTAATTACGGACAATCTCCCCTGGGACAAAGGAATTCCAGGAAGCTGGTCAATCACCCCAAAGAGGAGTATTCCAGAAAGCCGAACATACCAGCACACCCTTGCTCGAGGCTATCCCCAACTCTATAAAGTTTTACATCAGTCTGTTTTGGGGTCCTTCTTTCAGAGAAGTGCCCGGCAGGTCTTTCTCCTCTAATAAAGCCTGTACATCTGATGTTCCAGTGCCGTCTCATTCTTACGCTTGATAATATAGACTCAAGAGGTTGCTACTAAGGAAAAGCAAGCATTTGAAGAGTCAAATCAATTATACTATGCAGAGTAATACCATCAGGAGGTAAGAAATTGTCAGAGAACATAATTTAGAACAGGCTGTGTAAATAAAGAGGACATTTTGCTGACTTTATGTTCCATTGATCTAAGCTTAGGATGTAAAACAAGGAATATTTCAGATCTAAAATTTTGATATTCAAGTCTCACTTTCATCTTTGACCTTACAATACTTTGCCATACATCGGATGAATGCTAGCAAAATGTTTTTAAAGAACCTCTAGCAGATTTAAAGAGTTTTAAATGTAAAACATCCCAAAAAGATGACGTTCCTGAAAAGGGGAGGTGGGGTCACTGTTAACTCATTTCAGAACACGCGCTGACGGGCTGGGTTGCTTGCTAATCTGGAAGCCTTTCCTATAAAAGCTTTGTCTGTATTGCACTGCCAGGTTAAAAGTTTAATGCATTGCGTTTAAAATATATAGAATCACTGTAAAGCCAGTAGGCACGGCCAGGGCCACTATCACAGCAGCCCAGCCCATGCAGGTTCGCATTGGATTCGGACAGTCGGTAAAGAAACAACGGAGCCACAAACTGGTGGGCCATAGTCTTTAATCCTAGTTTGCACCCGGCGGGCAAGTAAAAATACACACTGGGCTCCAAAACCCAGTCACATTCAGTGCTCACAAAGCCACTGACTTCTTATCCGAATTTCCTAGAATTAAAGGTTTCTAGCTTACCAGCCTTATTCTCCTCAGTTCCCCATTTCCTTCCTTATTCCAGATACAAACTCTTCACAAACTGGCATCTCACTCAGCACTCCGCCATCTTGGCTGCTTCTCCTGGCCTCCTCCACGTGGCCTCCTTCCACTGCTGGCTCTACTCTCTCTGCTCTCTCATGCTAACCTCAGGAACCAAGAGCGCAAACTCTCGTTCTGCCCCCATTTTATATTGTAGCTTCACAACCTCTAATTCAATATACAAAATAGGGAAGTCTCCAATACAAAGTCACTTCTCCGAGGCATGATTGGATTGTACCATCCCACATCAAAAAGGGTGGGAAAGGCTTAATCCCCAAACCAAGCCCCAGGCTGCAAGGATTCTGCCTGCCTTTAACCCACCCCAACACACATTAATATCATCTGGGCTATGGCCTCCTCGTGTTATCTTTAACAAAGTGAGCATAATACATTTTATCCGCCCAACAATCACTTTCTAGTAAGAACTCTAGAGAGAACTTGCCACTTGGAATTCATGTAAGCGTTTAATTGATTTTGGTGGTGAGCCTTACAAAAGTGAAAGAAGGATGAAAATGACTATTGTTACATTACTCTTTAAGAGAATGGCTCTTGATTATAATATCAGATTCAAAATACCAAAGCCCCCAGCTGTTTATTATTGTAACTTGATTGTGAGCTCCAACTGTAAGGTACATGACAAGTTACTGGCTTAAAGAAAGTCACTAAACAAAACGTTAAAGGAGAATGGTATCAGGAAGTCTCTCAAAAGCAGCAGTTAGCCAGTGGTTTTGGTTTAACTACAAAAGCCAGAAACAGGCCAAATAGGAAAGCTGAGATTTTGTGACTTGGGTTCCTGGAAAGTAAGCTTATTGTCATTAAAGTTGCCTGGAAATTGAAATAGTATATTGTTCCCAACGTTTTAAAAAGTAGATTGGCCAATTGACTCTTGAAGAGGAATTTTTGCAGTTTGGCTCTACAGAGGTATTTTAAATAAAACTTTCGGGGAAATAACACCAGGCTCTAGGCCCAGCCCCAAAGTGTGCTGCATTTAATTTCCCTTCGAGATCATGAGCAATAATGAGTGGAAGTATTTATGAAATTCAAATTAGTATTGAATAATTTGATTTTTTCTTTTTAAAGTGAAGCAAAAATAAGTAAGTCTGTAATCACAAGGTAACTTAATTTTTACCACAATGACAGATTAGGAACTTTTGATTATTTTCTTTCCTTCCTTACTAATTTATTATTGCCTCATTAGAAAGTTATTTCATTTTCATTTGTTTTAAATTGAGAAAATGCAGTAAGGGATAAAGAAGAAAATGCAAATTATTTGTGATCTTGGTTAAAGAAGTAAATGCTAATATATTTTCTTAAAATCTTTTGTTCAGTACATTTATTTGAAGGAATAAAGATCTGCGCTGCTCAGTTCATTGACTGGTGAATGGCTGGCTAATAAGAAAAAGAGAGAGAGAAAGAATTATCCCTATTTTAAATGTAATTTATGATCTACCTTGCCCCCAGCTCACAGTTTTTTATTTCTTAGCGATTTTAACTTCTGGCCTATTTTCCCTTTCTCCAGTACCACTCCTGTCACTATTCTTGGTGATTAAATACCAATATGTTTTATTAGTTCAAACCTCCTTGCTTCCTCTGATTTTGTCCTGCACTCACCATCAGTCATTTCTGCCCCATGATTACCCTCTAGATCAGGCGTCCCCAAACTATGGCCCCCAGGCCGCATGGGGCCCCCCTGAGGCCATTTATCTGGCCCCTGATGCACTTCCGGAAGGGCCACCTCTTTCATTGGTGGTCAGTGAGAGGAGCATTGTATTGGCAGCCCTCCAATGGTCTGAGGGACAGTGAACTGGCCCCTTGTGGTGGGCGGTAGCGGAGCAACCAAACGGTGCCACGATTGGCCCACCATGAAAGCTGGACCACCCCCTAGTGGGAGGGAGGCACCAGGTTGACCAGCACTGCAAAAGTGGGTGGTTTTTATAAAAAGGTTCACCATCAGGGCTATTGTCAGTTTCAAGCACTACATCTCTGAGGACCACCTTTTATCTCTTCAATTCCCACACTCCATTCCCCCAATTTACATAACCCTTTAACTCCATCACAACTTTCAAAGCAATGAGTTTACCACATTCACACTGACCCTTCATCCCCATGTTCTCACTTTCCTCTTGTATTGTTTGCTTTTAAACTTCATGGTCCTTGATTGTAATCAGTTCTTTGTCTGCATTCACAACTCCTTTGTCCTTTTATTGCTTCATCATATTCATGTAGTAAAACCACAATTCTAGATAAATCAAACTCTTTGACAATCCACAGAATTGCAGTAAGAGAAAAATATATAATTGCACTGACAAATCTTACTTTCAATTTATGGTCACTCATCTCATGTTGGCCTTTAATGTGATCCAGAAAGCCTTAATATTTTCCTCAGTGTGACTCACCTGTTGAAGGTGTCTTCCTTACTATAGATCTTTAACCTCTCTTTTTTAAAGAGCAGTTACCATAGAAAACTTTCTGTTGTAAATTGTCTTCTCTGCACCAATGAGGTGTAAATCTTCTTCCAGTCCCTTGCTGGTTTTACAACCAGGAATATGTTAAGAAGAGCCTGAGAGCCCACCCTTCAAAACGTAATCATCAAAAAAGATATGGTTGCCTGACCTGTGGTGGCGCAGTGGATAAAGCGTCGACCTGGACTGTTGAGGTCACCGGTTCAAAACCCTGGGCTTGCCTGGTCAAGGCACATATGGGAGTTGATGCTTTCTGCTCCTCCCCCACTTCTCTCTCTCTCTCTCTCTCTCCCTCTCTCTCTCTCTCCTCTAAAATGAATAAATAAATAATTTAAAAAGATACGGTTAATGAAAAAATGAGCTTTGCTTAGCACATCAAGTAAAATTTGTAGTTGTTATTTATAGAATTACATTGTTAAACAATAAATATTTACACTACAAAATTCAAAGCCATAATCAAACTGTTACAAGATCAGAAGTAAATTATATAATGTGCAATATAATAAAAGGGAAATTTTTTCATTAAGCACTTGCTTATGATTCTTCTACTGATATCTTTTATCAGCAACTGTAGTATATAGAATCTGAGAATTTTGACATTACAGAAACTGGTGGTTAAGTCATTGCCTTCATTTACAAACCAGCAGAATGAAGCATAGAATTCAGTGATTTATTCATTAATTAGAGTGAGAGAAAATATCAAATTATATTATGAAATTCATATAATGCATTTCCTTTTTTAAAAATATAAAATCCCATAGTAACACATTAGTGCTAGCTATGTGTCTGGGGAGTTTACAGAGTTATTTTATTCTAGGTTGTTTCTTCAAGAGATGTTCTATTATTTTTATAATTTATTATTTTATTTTTATTATTGACAAACACTTAAAAGTGGCAAGCTTATCAAATCATCTCAGTTCAAAAATGTCTGATTATTTATATGCTAAATAATAACAAAATTTACAACAGCTATTTATAATTTCATTAAAAATGTACTATACATGACAAAACATTTAAACATCTACATCCCAAATTGTTTCAATGTGTAAGATGTCAATGCTAATTTAAATATTGCATCTACCTTGATAATCATCATGTGTTTAAAAAACTATTAGCCATGAGCCAATATGTACTTCATATGTAACAGATCATATTTTTTTGTTTAAAGCCTCATACTTAATAAAATGTCTTATTTCATAGATTAAAAAGAAAAAATAGGGTCCCTGTCTTCCAGACTTGGTAGGAGTTTAGAAGCCTAACTTTGATAAGCACCAGCAGGCCAACACAGATGACCTAATCCCACTGACCAATTTACCTACCACCTCGCCCACCAAAACAAAACAAAAATCCTGTTCCTCCATTCACTTAGCTCCCTATTTCATAGAGGAAATTGAAGCAATCAGAAGTGGATTTCCACCACCTCACATCTGCCTCAGTTTGTGTTTACTTCATCTTTTCTCCCGGTTCAATGAATGAAGTCCTGTGTCAGCTCCAGTCTTGCTATGGCATATTATCTCTAGCTCAAGTACATTTTTCCAGAAATCCCTCCTCCTCTCTTCACATCATCATATTTTCCCTCTCTACAACCACTTTCTCATCAGCAAACAACTGTGTCTGTGTCTTAACATAAAAACAAAACATACAAAAATAATTCTTTTCTCACTTTCTTTTCACTTCAGCTACAACTCAATTTATAACTCTTTATAGAAAGAGAAAAATAATTATCTGTAAAATTTTTTTAAAAAGCATTTTCTAATTTTTAGTCTCCCTTATTCTCTCAATCCTGCCTATTTAATTATTTCATTTGAACTTCACATTTACATTATTAAATCCAGTGACCAATTCCCAGACTTCATCTTACCTAACAAGCTATAGCATTGTGATCATTTCTTTCTCCTCACCCCAAAATAATTTTCTCTATTTGGCTTAGAGGATATCACAGTTCCTTGTTTCTCTTCTTCTCTAGCCATTATTTTTCTACCTCTTTCATCTAGTCTTCCTCAACAACCTGACTACTTAGGGTTGGAGTGTCCTAGCAAGCCTTTTTTTCTATTCCTTATTCTTCTTCACACATTCACTGCCTAGGAGATCTCATCAAGTCTTAAGACTTTTAATATCCATCTACCAGCTAATTAATCAAACATGCATAAGTATAGTCTACCATGCTTACCAACTCTAGACTCATATATCCAACTGGCTTCCTAAATACCTCCTGCTGGATGTCTAATGGGCATCTCAAATATGACATTTAAAAAATCAAAATCGTGGCCCTGGCTGGTTGACTCAGTAGTAGAGTGTCAGCCCAGCATGTGGATGTTCTGGGTTCAATTCTTCCTGGTCAGGGTACACACATGGGCAATGACCATCTGCTTTTCTACCACTCCACCTTCTCTCTCTCTCTTCCTTTCCCACAGCCATGGCTCAATTGATTTGAGCGAGTTGTCCGCTGGCACTGAGAATGGCTCTGTGGAACTTCCAGCTCAGGCCCTAAAAATAGCTTGGTTACCCATCAATGGCTCTAGATGGGAGAGCATCACCAGTAGGAGCTTGCCAGGTAGATCCCGGTGGGGTGCATGTGAGAGTCTGTCTTTCTTTCTCACTTCCTCACAATTAAAAAAACAAAATCAAAATCAAAATCATAATTTCTCTTCCTCTACCACTGTCCATAAAATCCTACTCCTCCATAATAGTCAACTCTCTCTTCCATTTGCTTTGGCTAAAACCTTTACTCTTCTCAATCTGTCATATTCCATATTATATCAGTAAAATGTAACAATATTTTACTCTACCTTCATATATATCAAATCTCACTGTCTCCCAACCTCTACTGATAATACATTGTCCTGAGTTACTACTGCCTCTTCTCTTATCTATTTTGTAGCAATGGCCCCAACTGGTTTTGTTGCTCTCTCTTTAGCCTCCCTTTGATCTATTTCTAACAGAGCACAAGAATAATATTGTTTAAGAGTAGGTTAGATTATATCACATAAAATATATCAGTTAAATCCAAGCATGGCTTTCCCATATCATGAGACTAAAAACTAATATTTTTATAGAGTACCCATAGGCTCTACACAATTTTATTTCCTCCCTGCTCCATATTGTTCTTTGACCCTAACCTTTCTGTTACTCACTCCTTACCACCTACAGCTTCCGTACTATAACTCAGTCATTTCAAACAGAATTCTAACTCCAGGTATTTGTACTTGTTTTTCCCTTTGTCTGAAACACTTTTGAATATTCACTTGGACTACTCCTTCACTTCCTTCAGATCATTACTCATATGTCATCATCTGAGTGAAGCCAAACCCAGACACCCTATCATTAATTGCATGTATACTGAACTTTATACTCCTCTTCTTGCTTTATTTTTCTTTATCACCTAACACAGAGCAATGTGTTTATTATTTATCTTATTTATTATTTTTTTAACCCACTAAAAATGAGCTTTTCGAGAATGGGTATTTGATTTGTTTCAGTTACTCTTTTTTTTTTTTTTTTTCTTTTTTTTTTTTTTCTGAAGCTGGAAACGGGTAGAGACAGTCAGACAGACTCCCACATGCGCCCGACCGGGATCCACCTGGCACGCCCACCAGGGGGGGTGCTCTGCCCACCAGGGGGCGATGCTCTGCCCCTCCGGGGTGTTGCTCTGCCGTGACCAGAGCCACTCTAGCGCCTGGGGCAGAGGCCAAGGAGCCATCCCCAGCACCCGGGCCATCTTTGCTCCAATGGAGCTTTGGCTGCGGGAGGGGAAGAGAGAGACAGAGAGGGGGGGAGGTAGAGAAGCAAATGGGCGCCTCTCCTATTTGCCCTGGCCGGGAATCGAACCCGGGTCCCCCTCACGCCAGGCTGACGCTCTATCGCTGAGCCAACTGGCCAGGGCCTGTTTCGGTTACTCTTTTAATACTATACCTAGAACAGGATTGTCTTAATATACACTCATCACATATTTGTTGAATGACTGTGGGTGGAGCGCAGAGCACATTCCTAGCAGCTGTGGCTGATGCAATGCTGTGAGAATACTCCAGCTCCCAGAATCCTCCTGGGCATACTCAGGAAGAGAGCTCGCCCACTTTAAGGAAGTGACTTAGCGTCAACCACACAGCTCCCTGATCTTTTCAGCCATTGGCTATGAAGGACACGCTGTAACATCCTATTGGCTGAACCCATGTATATAAGCTAGCTTACTTCCTGAATAAAGTGGATCTGCGTCACTGAACCTGGTCTCTGGAGTCGGGTCTTTGTGTCTCCATCATCCTTACCCCCGGCAGGACTTGTCCACAACTGGTGCCCAATGTGGGGCAGGGACCTAACTGGCATCCAATGGACGGGTGAGTGACCCTCTGCAATGGGAAACCTTCTCCCCCACTTTCAAGCCCCTCAGGCTCAAGCCCTGCATGCCCTATTGCAGAGTAGGCGAGTTGAAGTTTGTGAAAAGGATCTCTGTATTTATTGGAAGATTCTCTCTAGTCTCAATCCTTGGATTGAGGATGCGCCACTCTGGGACCCGGATACTTGGGCCCGAGCTCTCCGACTTGTTCATTTGGCCGAGGTGCATAGGGGGCAAACTTTCCCTCTCGGCCTCATTCCTACCTTATTGGCAATGCACACCTGCTTGACCGGTGCTTCTGCTGGGGACCCTCCACTGGTCACTAAGGTCCTACAGGCTCCTCTTTCAGAGGAGCCCCTACCTCCCTATTTGCCCCCCTCCACTGAGGAGGAAAATAGTTTAGCCTCCGAGTTTGTGGCTGAGCATGTAGAAACAAAACTAACTGAATTGCCAACTGCACCATCAGCTCTGCCGCTGGGAAAAGCGGAAGTTGCTACTCTGCATTCCCTGCCGGGGCTCAATGCCCCATCCCAGGCTCTCAGACGCCATTTTCTCCAACATGTGTTCCTGTTGCAGACCATGGGCCAGCCTTTATTCCCCCATGTGTCTTTTTTCTGTCTGTCTTGTATCTCTCACTCTCTCTCTCCCCTGCCCCTCTCTCTGAAATGACACTGAAATGACCCAGCCACAGCACAGTGGCGGGGATCACACCCTCTTCTAATGCAAGGGAGAGGTTATGCTTGTGTTTTTCAGCCAATTTGGATCCCAGGACCCCCCCCCCCCCAAACTACTTGACAGGGTTTCTGGGGCACCCACTGAATGATTCAATCTTCACCTGTCCAGAGCCACAGCCCTGGCCTTCTCCATACTGACTACACCTTAGGGGAAGAGGTCCTCAGTGCTCCAGAAGAAGACCTCACGGCCAGCGTGCATGCCCCATCACCTGGGGGGATGTGGAGGCTTTGGTGGGGCGGGCCCAGAGAATTGCCCCTGACAAGCCTCTAGACCCTAGTGTTCTGTTCTTGCTTATGTGTGCTATAGTAACCGCTGACTCCCAGATGTAGGAGGCGACAGCCTGGGGCTCGAGCCTGGCAGTGTGAGCTGGTGTTTTCAGTTCATCTTTGGAGGATGAGGAGAATTGGGCCGCAGTTGCGATTCACAGACTCTAGAAGGTAAACGGCGGCAGCTGCGGCAGGAGGATGAACGGAAGCCAGGCTTGCATGGCCAAGTGGCCACTGGAATGGCCAGGAGTGCCTGCTAAGCCGCTGGTGGGTTCGCTAACATTTTGGGACATAGGGGTGGATGCCATTATGCTCTCCAGAGCAGAGATGGAAATGCTGACTGCCATTGCCATGTGCTCCTCTTTGGGACAGTGTAAGACCTGCCAGGATGGCAGGGATGAGGGGGGTGGCTGACACTTCATGTACATGGACTGATTTCCTGGACTACGACCCAAGTGAGCACTGGCTCCTTTGTTGGATGGACTTATGGATTTTGGACAATGAGAAATACCCTGATGGGGGATGGCTTTGCTGGAGGCCATTCCCCTGCCCTGGGAAGCTTTTCCCATGGCTAGAAAGAAGGCCGAGGACATTTTGTGCTTTTGGCAAAGTACTCAGAGACTGGTGAAATGTACCTTTGTAATTGTTGAAATTGTATGATTTGTCATGTTGTTGTAATTTGTGTAATGTGCCTTGCAACCATATGCAGTACGCAGCCCATGGCAAGCCATCCAGTTTGTTTGGATACTGACACCTTTATGGGAAGGGGGCATGCATGGACCTACGTCCATTTTTTACAATCAAAATGGAACTGTGTTTAATGGCACCTAGATAGTCTCTGTAATACAATGGGAGGGAAATGACATCCTGACCCCTATGGGAAATCCCTTGTTTAAGACCCCCATTCTATTTCCTAACTAGTCAAACATTACAGAAGCTTGCCTCATTGTTTAATCCAGCTAATCTATTAGCATATAGTATAATAGGTATTATAGTTGTTTTAGTTCTACTAGGGTTCCATTGCATAATGCATAGCATTCAGAAGCTACAACAACAGCAAGCTGTCATTCATCAAGTCTAATTGGACTTAATTAAAAGGGAAGATGTGGGTGGAGTGCAGAGTGCATTCCTAGCACCTGTGGCTGATGCAATGCTGTGAGAACACTCCAGCTCCCAGAACCCTCCTGGGCATATTGAGGAAGGGAGCTTGCCCACTTTAAGGAAGTGACTTAGCATTAACCACACAGCTTCCTGATCTTTTCAGCCATTGGCTATGAAGGACATGCTGTAATACCCTATAGGCTCAACCCATGTATATAAGCTAGCTTACTTCCTGAATAAAGTGGATCTGCATCACTGAACCTGGTCCCCAGAGTCGGGTCTTTGCGTCTTCGTTGTCCTCACCCCTGGCAGGAGTTGTCCACAAATGACTGCTAGAAAGATACTACCAGGGTTGCAGTAAAATATAATCTGACCTAATTCTTAGTAAAAATTTAACTTTCTTAGAGGAGTTCTGATAAAGTACAATAAGAGAAAAAATAAATGGGAAATTGAAAACTCTCTGTGAAGGAAGAGTTAAAACTGAGTCATTTTTGGAATTTAAATTGGGGAGTGTGCCAAAGATGATATTTGACCCAGAGCTAGGCTAGGGTAACAGCACTAAAAATCTATCATATGTGAATCAAGTTATGCGCAATGATTTATTGTAATACATCCCTTTGTGTTCATTCCCAGAAAAATGTAGCCAAGGAAATGGCTTTTCATGTGGGTGGATAAGAATTAAAATCTCAAGTGGAGAATAATTATTTTAATATTTTTCTTATTTCATTGCTTACAATGTGTAACATATGTCTGAATGACTTACAGAGTGCTTTGCATAGAACTATTTATCATGATATAGAGCTTAGCATATAATCAAGATCTTAGGGAACAGCAGAGATCACTTTAAGGAAAAATAAGAGAAGTCATACTCTCTACATACTTAAATCAGTACAGAAAGTCTGCTTGGTTGATAAATTAGTGGGAATCATAACCTTGGAACAAGAGTTACACAAAAGATGAAGATATGTTAAAAAAGACATATGTCTTAGGAAAACTTTTAAAAGTTTTTGTAGAACAAAAAGTTAATTTTCAATCCAGAAATTCCATGAAAAGTTTAGCTTGAAGAAGAAATTTCTGTATTTTAATTATACATGGAAAATATATTGTGATCATTAACATGCTATGAGACATCTGAAGACGTCTTCACTACCTACAGGGAATCCTCTGGGGATTTGCAGTTGAAGTAAAAAGTAGACAAATAGAAAAAAGAAACAGATAACAAAGCCAAGAAGTCAAAAGTGGCATTATAAACTGCAATAATTGTCTGAGAGAGGAAAGTCATTTTAGCAAAATCTTCAGGAAAATCATACAAGGGTAATATAATGGGTTTTTAAAAAGCTGCTTGAAAAAAACAATCAATACATATTAGATTATTTGCGTGTGAAAAAAATTGAACATGCAGCAATGACACAGAAAGAAAATTTTTTCACTTTTATATAATTTTGCCTTTGTATTATTGAGGATAATTGTTTTAAACAGCAAAATATAAAACAACCATAACACTGGGGAATCAAATTTTTGTTGCATCCACAAAAACATTTGTTCTTACCTAATTTGAGTATGCTGATCTCCAAATCTGACATTAGTTTCTCTCTGTAAGCTACAGTTTTTTGCAATTCAAGATTTTAGGTTTTCATCTTATTGTAAAATTTTCAACATTTAGTTTAACATAATGAAGTAGAATGTCTTCTTGGGCATCATATTTGTGAAAATATAATAAGTTATATAATGCAGTAAATACACTAATACACTAAAAGATATGATTGCACCAGAATTTGTCTACAGTTTCAAAATAGAACATATTAAAACACCTATTTTAATCATAAAATTTTCACAAAACTTATTTAAATTCTATTCAGGCAAAATTTGCATTTGTAGCTCTTGCATTTGTGTACTTGTTGAGAACAATCTCGTTTGATGCTCCAGCAGGAGTCTGCTCATGACTAACAGCTCCAAGATTTTCGAGAAACTTATCAAGGTGACTGTTCAGAAAGTGAATCTTAACGTCATGTTACACCCAATGTTGCAGAAAGTCAACAGCATCCTTTGAACCAGAAGTTCATAGTTTTCTGTTTTTATGTTGCCAAGGAAGTTCTTTGTAACTGCCACAGAAGACTGCCATGCTGCTTTCTCCTCTTTATTCAAATTTCTGGCAAATTCTTCATCATGTATGAGGGTTTGAATTTGAGGTCCATCAAATATGCCTGCTTTTATTTTCTCAAAAGACAAGGCAGGAAAAGCAGGAATAATATGTTGAAAACATTCACTTTCTCTATTCAAAGCCTGAACAAACTGCTTCATTAAGCCAAGTTTGATGTGAAGTGGAGGAAAAATGATCCTGTCTTGATTAACTACAGGTTTATTCACAATATTTTGCATCCCTACTTCCAGAGCTTTACGTTTCGGCCACTCCTTCTGTGTCCAGTGTTTATCCCAAGCTCGGCTGTCCCACAAACACAGACAGCAAGGATACTTCATGAAACCTCTCTGTTGTCCTAGCAGGAAATTTACCATTTTAAGATCCACACAAATAATCCAGTTATGCTCCTCATACTTGAGAAAGTTGAGGACAATTTTTATGTCATTATAATTTTCTCACAGATGAGTTGAATAACCAATTGGAACCGCTGCATAAACATTTCCATTGTGTAGGAAAACACATTTCAGACTCCAATTAGAGCTTTCAAGATATAGCCACCATTCTGTTGGACTGTAAGTGGTAACACATAGCTGTCTGAGAAGACTACTGATATCATGACAGTAAACAAAGTGCTTGTCTTTGGAAAAAAGTCCACAAAAATTTGTTCACACTTCCTGAAATGGGATACTTTAGCTGACTGGTGAAGTACATTCTTTTCTTGAAGCCTGGAAGCTAATAACTCAGCTGCTTTCTTTGATAGGCCCAAATCTCTTACTAAGTCATTCAATTCAGGTTGGCTAAACTGCTGAGGATTTAACGACTGCTTGGCATCAGAAGATAGACCCTTCAGATTCTACAACCATTTCCTTATGCATCTTATCAAAATAGACTTGATCACCATGTTCACCTTCTTCATCCTTAGAAGAAATAAAACCATTGAAAACTGGAACCGGGAGTGTATGAGAGTGTGGGATAGGTTGTATTGCTGAAGGAATATTAGGATATGTGATCATATGCCATTTTTTCTTGTTGATGTTCTTTGTATGGATCAGACAGAAATGACAGTCACTGCTGTGGTCCTTAGGTTCACATCAAACCATGGGAATACCAAAAGGCATTCCTTTGCATTTTCCTTTTGTTCAATCATGAAGCATTTCCTCACAATTATGACACACAATATGAGAAGCCCAATTCTTGTCCTGATCGCCAAGGGGAACTTGAAAATAGGCAATATATGCACGTGTCACAAATGATGAAATATTGCATCTTTGATGTAACAGCCATGATTCAATATTAAAACAAAATAAAAGGGTGTTTTTTTTTATCAAATAATAATGTTTTACATTTAAAAACAACTACAATTATGTAAAAGTGATGTTTGTAAAACATGAATTGCCTTGTGGTTATGTTCAATCCAAGAGTCATTGCCCTTTAACTCCAATTTAAACACCAATGCTTGCCATTAACTGTAACAAAATGAAATTAAAATTGCATAAAAACTAGAGCATACACCAAAAAATGGGTTTCAGATTTGGAATCAGCAATGTAGAAATATATAGAAACAGTTCTAAAACCTCTTGCAACAGAAAATTAAAAAAAAAATTCCCCAGTGATAATTAACATGATCAGAAAGCTAAGATAAATGGAAGAGGTATTAGTCCAGTTTTAGGGCTGTAGCAAAAGACTCACTGGGAAGAATTATCATAACTATAATAATTTAGAGAGAAACAATTGCCAAATGTCAAAGGTTTTTACTCTGAGCAAACCTAGAAGAAAAAAACCCATAAAGTAAAAAATACTATTTGAGGTTTTCCTCCTTTTGTCCACTTCCTAAGGCTTCCAATCTTAGGTGAATCACATTTCATATAAATCTGTGGTGTCTTGATACTTAGAGCCATCTTGCCAACATTTCTAATACTGCTTTCTTATAAGAAAGTATATTTAACATCGTGGTATTTAACTTACCAAATTGTTCCACTAAAGCTATTAAAACAATATTTATTTTCTGCATTGAGTTTAAGTGGATGTTATTTCTTTATTTATTTTACCTAAGAGAGAGAGATTTTCTTTTTCCTATGGACCTGGATGGAGCCTGGGATAAGGTGAAGCAGCACTCCATAGTGTTACTCTGTGATTGACATGGCTGTGAGCACAATGGTTATGGATAGATACCAGAACTCCCCATAGGTTGGCAGTCATCTTTTCCAGACTGTATAAGTAGAGGATTCATACATTTTCCAGGGAAGGATTTAGGAAGTGGGGGCTAGAGCATGTGAAAGATGCTTTCTGTCTCTAAGGAGTAAGAGTGCTGGACTTGGTATTAATTTGAGTTGCAAGAAAACGGAAATGAGAAATAGTGCCATCCCTAAATGGAAAAGCTTTTCATGGTATAAACATTTCTAGTGGTTGATTATTTGCCATATCTTTCTTCCTCATCCAAAGTTTTGTAATATTCAACTAAAAAAAATGAGATAACCATTTGTGCTCCAAACTTGTTTTCTACTCAGACAGAAGAAAAATTAAGTCATGTTCTAGCTTATTTAAATTTTCTCTGTTATTTCAACATAATTTCAGATTTTATAATGTTGCTCTCAGAATTATCCATGTGAATGGTCCATGTCACTGAACTACATTCACAATGACAGCTTGTTTTTTAAAGCTTTAGATCACTCAGCTAAAATTTTAACCTTATATAATTTTTTATTCACCCTTTAAGATCACTTTATTATTTTCTTGTCCTCAAGAAAGTTTTTATTTTTATTTATTTATTTATTTATTTTTATAAATAAAATTTATTTTAATGGGGTGACATCAATAAATCAGGGTACATATATTCAAAGAAAACATGTCCAGGTTATCTTGTCATTCCATTCTGTTGCATACCCACCACCCAAAGTCAGATTGTCCTCCGTCACCTTCTATCTAGTTTTCTTTGTGCCCCTCCCCCACCCAAGAAAGTTTTTAAATTGAAAAAATAGCTCATATACTGAGATATCTATGGTTATTATTAGGAAAGATATACTGTTTTGGTATATTTTTTTACTAGAACTACCTTATGACCCAGCAATCCCTTTATTGGGTACCTACCAAAAAATATCTAAAACATTGCTATGTGAAGACAGACACATGCTGTCCCATGTTCATCACAGCATTATTCACAGTGGTCAAGACATGGAAATGACCAAAGTATTCCTTGATAGAGGATTGGATAAAGAAGATGTGTACATATATACAATAGAATACTACTCAGCCATAAGAAATGATGATATATTGCCATTTATAAAAACAGGGATGAACCTTGAGAACATTATACTAAGTGAAATAAATAAATCAGAAATAGCTAAGAATTATATGATTTCACACATAGGTAAGATATAAAACTAAAACTCATGGACATAGATAAAAATTAAAAAGGGACAAATATATGGTGACAGAAATGATTTGACCTTGGGTGATGGGCATACAACATAATCAACAGTTTGTTTATTTATTTATTTATTTATTTATTTATTTATTTATTTAGTATTTTTCTGAAGTTGGAAATGGGGAGGCAGTCAGACAGACTCCCGCATGCACCCGACCGGGATCCACCGGGCACGCCCACAAGGGGGTGATGTTCTGCCCATCTGGGGTATTGCTCTGTTGCAACCAGAGCCATTCTAGCACCTGAGGCAGAGGCCACAGAGCCATCCTCAGCACTGGGGCCAACTTTTGCTCCAATGGAACCCTGGCTGTGGGAGGGGAAGAGAGAGAGAGGAAGGAGAGGGAGAGGGGTGGAGAAGCAAATGGGCACTTCTCCTGCATGCCCTGGCTGGGAATTGAGCCTGGGACTCCTGCATGCCAGGCCAATGCTCTACAACTGAGCCAAACAGCCAGGACCCATAATCAACAGTTTAAATGCTATAAAGATGTACACCTAAAACCTATGTATTCATATTCAATGTCACTCCATTAAATTTAATTTTTTAGGTTTTTTTAAAAATTATTTTTAATGGGATGACATTTATAAATCAGGGTACATATGTTCAGAGAAAACATCTCCAGGTTATTTTGACATTTGATTATGTTGCATACCCATCACCCAAAGTCAAATTTTCTTCTGTCACCTTCTATCTGGTTTTCTTCATGCCCCTTTTCTCTCCCTCACATTCCTCCCCCCCCCCCCAGTAACCACCACACTCTTGTCAATGTCTCTGAGTCTCATTTTTATGTCCCTTCAATAGATGACTGGATAAAGAAGATGTGGTATATATATACTATGGAATACTACTCAGCCATATGAAATGATGACATCGGATCATTTACAATAACATGGATGGACCTTGATAATATACTGCGTGAAATAAGTAAATCAGAAAAAAACTAAGAACTATATGATTCCATACATAGGTGGGACATGAAAATGAGACTCAGAGACATAAATTTAATTTCTAAAAAAAAGAAGTTTCAAATTGAAAAATAGTTCTTAGATAACATCAGAGTAATGGTGCCATGAAAGATACTCCTGATCTTTCCCCTTGAAATTTCAACAAATTGAACAACTATAATACAGTGAAGGAACCCCAGCTGGGCTAGCAGGTGTGCCTAAAAGATCTACAAACTGAATGGGCTACTGGTGATGGGGTGAAAGAAAGTTGGAAGATAAAATGCATTTGTGGTGGGCTTTGGAGAGGAGAAGAGACAAACCTGGAGTGACTGGGTTTTTTTTTCTCTGCTGGACTACAAGGAGGAAGGAAGCTCAGGCTCTCTGGATTTTGTCTGAGGGATACAGAGAAGAAAACTCAGAGTCAATGGGTCTCCTTCTGCTGGGAGAAGCAGTGAGACAGAGGGTCAGAGGGGAGATAAACCAAAGTGGCCACAGAAAGGCATCACAGCCAGCGTTCCCATAGTCTGCTGTAGCCCACACTTGGCAGAGACAGAGAAAGCTAAAGTGCAGCCACAAGCCTCCCAGATCCTGCTTCCCTCACCTCTCAGTACCCAGAGCGGTAGAGACAAACCCCATAGCTAGCTCTCCAAAGCCACTCTCTCCCCTGAAGAACAAACATGCTCTACGTTTGTTTCCCATGTTTTCAGAGAAATGGGAGCAACATGTGGAAGCCTGAGATCCATTGCTAGAGCCATAAAGCCAGAAAGCTAAAGCCATAAAGCTGAAACTTTAAGGCCGAAGCTGGAAAGCCCTCACAATATGCCCCACTCACCAATGTGAATCCAGCCTTACCTACACGATTGTGACAGAAACATCTCAGTGGACAGCCCAGGAACTTCACAGAGCTTAAAGTTCTAATACAGTGACACCTACTGTAAGAAACCTCCCAAAACCTAAAATTTACTTTTCCTTTTGTTTACCCTTTTTCCTTCTTTTTCTTCTTATTCATTTTTTTCTTTTTCCTTTCTGAATTTCATTTTCTTTATTTTTTATATATTTTCATCCTTATTTTTCTGTGGGTGGTTTGTTTTTGAATTTTTGTTTGCCTTTGATTTTTTTCCCAGTGGTCTTTCTTCTTGTCATAATTTTTAAATTTTTATATTTCTTATTGTGTATTTTAAAACTTATTAATTTTTTTGTTTTTTGTTTGAGTTCTTAAAATACCACTCTCAAATGGAAGAAGAAATAGATACCATGGCTATACAAGACAGAGACATAGTTCAGAAAGAAAATAAAAAATCTCCAGAAAAAAACCTTAATCACATAGAAGCCTTGGAGTTAAAAGATAGATAATTCAATATTGAAGTTCTGAAAATACTCAATGAAATATGAGAAGGCACCAATAGGCAACTTAATAAGCTCAGAAAACAAGTTAATGAACAAAACGAGTACCTCACCAAGGAGATTGAAACTTCAAAAACAGAGATGAAGAACTCAATACATGAATTAAAGACTAAGGTAGCAAGTTTAGCTAATAAAAGAGGACAGGTGGAAGAGAGAATCAGTGACATCAAAGACAGGCAACTAGAGATGATACAGAGGGAAGAAGAAAGGAACTCGGGAATTAAAATAAAATAAGAGAGTTCTATGAGAATTGTCTGAAAGAGCAATATAATAATGGCTGTATCAGAAGAAGAGAGGGAGAAGAAAATGGAGAGCCTATTCAAACAAATAATTGATGAGAATTCCTCAAACTTATGGAAAGAGAGCCTTGAATCCAAGAAGTAAACAAAACACAGAGTTACCGCAACCCAAAAAGACCTAATCCAAGTCACATCATAATAAAATTGTCAAAAATCAATGACAAAGAAAGAATCCTCAAGGCAGCTAGAAAAAAAAAAAAAAGAACATAACATATAAAGGAAAGCCCATTAGGTTATCATCAGACTTCTCAGCAGAAGCTCTGTAAACCAGAAGACAGTGGACCCAAACATTCAAAGTACTGAAAGAGAAGAATTACCAGCCAAGAATACTATATCCATCAATGTTATTCTTCAAATGTGAAGCAGAAATAAAAACTTTTACAGACATACAGAAGTGAGGGAATTTATCACCAGAAAACTCCCACTGCAGGAAATACTCAATGGGGTTTTTTGACCAGACACAAAGAACAAAAATCAAAAGTACAAGTAAAAGCTCCAACCAGGTCACAATTAAAGTAACAAGAATCTGTGACAACAATAACAAAGGTAGAGGAATAAAGATATGTAGTAGGGTGAATACTAGAATAAAGGAGGATGGAGCGCAGAAGCACTCATATGACAAAGGACTCTTGTACGTATGAACATTTTTTTCTTAACCTAATTAATGGTAACCACCCACAAAAAATCACTACTGAAACACACCGCTTAAAAAAAAAAAGCCAGGGAAAAGAAGTATGGAATACCACTAAACAAAAACAACAGACAGAGAAAAAAAAGAAGAATAAAACAAGACACAGACTTACTGAAAAACAACACATAAAATGAATATAGAAAATCCTCAAGTGTCAATAATTACCCTAAATGTAAATAAACTAAACTCACCAATATAGTCATAGAGTGGCACACTGGAACAAAAAGCAAAACCTAACCATATGCTGCCTTCAAGAGACACATCTAAGTTGTAAGGACAAAAGTAAATTTAAAGTGAAAGGTTGGAAAATGATTCTCCAAGCAAATAATATCCAAAGAAAAGCTGGTATACCCATATTCATATTTGACAATGCTGAGTTCATGACAGCAAAGGTAACCAGAGACAAAGATGGACATTTCACAATGATCAAGGGGACATTGTGTCAAGAAGACATAACACTTCTTAATACAGTATGTCTGTAAAGTCATGGTGCACTTTTGACTGGTCACAGGAAAGCAACAAAAGACTATAGAAATGTGAAATCTGCACCAAATAAAAGGAAAACTCTCCCAGTTTCATACCTATTCAGTGCAGTTCGATGTGAGCTCATGCACAGATTTTTTAGGTCTCCTTAGGTAGCTATCCCATATAGCCTCTACAGACTCATCACTGACTGATGGCCTACCAGAATGGGGTTTCTCCACCAAACTGCTGGTTTTCTTCAACTGCTTATCCCACCAATTAATCTTATTCCTATGTGGTGGTGCTTCGTTATAAATGCGCTGATATTCACATTGCACTTTGGTCACGGATTCAAACTTAGCGAGCCACAGAACACACTGAACTTTCCTCTGTACTGTCCACATCTCTATTGGCATGGCCATGGGCTGCTCTGCTGTATACACAGTGTTACATCATCATCTGCACATGAGCACATGCTGCCTCATCATCCTACAGAAACTGGGAGAGTTTTCTTTTTATCTGGTGCAGATTTCACATTTCTATCCTCTTTTGTTGCTTTCCTGTGACTGGTCAAAAGTGCACCATGACTTTACGGACACACTGTATATATAAGACATCTACTAACTGATCTAAAAATGGAAACATACAAAAACACAATCATACTTGGAGATTTCAACACACCATTGTCTTCTTTAGATAGATCATCCAAACAGAAAATCAATAAAGAAATATCAGCCTTAAAAGACACTTTGTACCAAATAGACATAATAGACATTTATAGGACATTTAATCCCAAAATGTCAGATTATACATTCTTCAGTGTGCATAAAACATTCTCAAAGATAGGCAATACATTGGGCCACAAAGCTAACATCAACAAATTCAGGAACATTGAAAATGATACCCAAGCATATTTTCTGATCACAAGGCTTTGAAATTAGAATTCAATTGTAAAAAGGAAGTAAAGAAACCCACAAAAATGTGGAAATTAAACAACATACTTAAAAAATGACTGGATCAAAGAAGAAATAAAAGCAGAGATCAAAAGATATATATAGACAAATGAAAATGACAACACAACATATCAAAATTTCTGGGATGCAGCAAAAGCAGTAATAAAAGGGAAGTTTATATTATTACAGGTGTCTAACAAGAAATGAAAGATCCCAAGTAAACAACCTAACATCACACCTTAAAGAATTAGATCAGCGGTTCTCAACCTGTGGGTCACGACCCCGGTGGGGGTTGAATGACCAAAACACAGGGGTCGCCTAAAGCCATTGGAAATACATATTTTATTTAAAAATGTATTGTATAATAAATATGTATTTTCCAATGGCTTTAGGCGACCCCTGTGTTTTGGTCGTTCGACCCCTGCCGGGGTCGCGACCCACAGGTTGAGGCTGCTGAATTAGATAAAGAAAAGTAAAGACAACTCAAAGTCAGCAGAAGAATGAAAATAAAACTAGAGCAGAACTAAATAAAATAGAGAACAAAAAAAACTATAGAAAAATAGCTCTTAAAATAAGATAGCTATAGTTATTATTAAGAAAGATACACTGTTTTTTATGTTTTTTGGCTTAGTGGTTTAAAAAAATCTGGTAGTATAATTTTGAGATAGTACACAAAATTAAAGTCAGATTTTATTTTTAATTTAGTGAATGCTATTAGTCATTGTCACTTGTTTAAGGTCTTTTTATGAAATTAGGTCTCTGTATTCCACTTATGTGCACTGTTCTAAGGTACACTTTTCTAAGACTAATGAAAACTTTAAACCTGTTAAAATGTTGGTTGATGAATGAAAGAATGCATGGCTATAAACTCAGATTTAGTTAGCAGATACTTTGAAGTGACTAATTATTATTTATGGATGTGCCTTGTTACCTAAACTAGGGAGGGAAGTTAAAAGAAAAGTGTGAGAAACATCTTTTGCTGTTTATTTCATTTAGAAAGTAATAGAATCCTTGGCAATTGTTCAGAGAGCATTTAATTCTTGGTTTAAAAGTGATAATAGTTATGTTTATAATCATCAACTGGACCCAAACAAATAAACTGTAATTTATTAAGCTTATTAAGAAAAAGTAATTGATAAAGAGTATTTAGCCAATAAAACTGTGATTGCACATTTTCTGAGGGTCTTAGAAAAAATAAATAAATTAAGAAAAAATAAGGTCCTGCACATTGTGGAATAGTTTGAGAGAGAAGGGACCAATCAGGAGTGGGTTTTGCTATAAAGGATCAAAGTGGAGGAGGGAACTCTGAAGGTCCAAGCCCTGAACCCAGACTGAAGCTACACCATTGGCTTCATGACTTCCTCTTTCAGGATGGCTAAGTCCCAGCTATATACTTCCACAGCAAGTCCCAGATGGCAGAGTTGAGATTTTCAAACCTGAGTACATTATCCAACAGGTGTCATTAACACAGCTTCTATTCTAATCTACATACACAACGTTATTTTTTAAAAAATTCTTCTTAGAATATTGTTCTCGATTATCTTCTGATAAAAACAGTGCTGTTACTCCAGCCAGGTAATATGAATCACTGATGATTCATGAGTGGGTGTGACTGAAATTATGGCTCTGAAAGGTTTTTCTTACATTTAATACAGATGAATAATGAGCAACCAATTCTTGTACATCCAAGGGCTGGAGCTGACACCCTTTTATTTTTATTTTATTTATGTATACTGAAAATAGGGCCAGGGAAATGACATTAGATAAAAATTAATTAAGGAAAGAATACCTATCAGAGTCTAAATATCTCCCACAGGCAATGAGGCAGAGAAAAACAGGAGACTGTAAGTAAGAGAAAGAATAAGGCATCTGCTCCAGCCCTCCTGAGGGAAAAAACTCATGTATTTTTGTCCATTCTTTTAAACTGTATAAATTGAATCATATTTAAGGTTTGCATATTTTCACAAATCACATACAATAATAGCAACTTTTCTTAGTTCCCTAAATGGACATCTTCACATATATCATGCTCTTATAATAGAGATTCACAACCAAACTAAAAATGCCAACTCCTGAAGATACAGTGCTAAAATTAACAAGGACAAGTTTAAAATGTAACTAGAGTCCCAAACCATACAGAAAAGATAAGTAACAGAAGACTGGGAATTTGACTAAACAAATAAGTTGTTTCTTTGTTTCTTTCAGATATCCTGTTCTTTAGAAGGAATACCAAGGCGTTCCTTAGAAGATCCTAAACAGAAATATTTTTCCTTTTATAACTTATAGCCATAATAGATTACTTGAAATAATTAAAATAACACAGCGTCAAGAGAGATTACTGGCAAAAATTAAAATAGTAAGGATTTTAGGGGTTTAAACTATAATGTCATTTTGTGTTGTAAATGCTAATAACTTAGGGAATTATTGATGGCCCTTCTGCTTGGTAATCAGTTAAACCTTTCCCAACTCTGACTACAGGGTATTCAGAAAGAACAATTTTATTCACGTCAAGGACAAATAGCTGTTAAAAATATCCCTGAACCATGAAAGAAATTATCATCCAGAAACAAAATGAGAAGTTAAGTAATGAACAGCCAACACTATATTTATAGGGACTGAAATAATTATCTTGAAAAGGACGTCATGAAACAAAGAGGCAAATCCAGGGAAACTTCACCTTCAGTATTGCCCTAATTATGACCAATGGAAGGGCTGGGTATCATGGATCAGAAATAAGACATTGGCATTTTGTTCTGTTTGGATCCTTGACTCACAGGACCCATGAACATAATAAAACAAATGACTTTTTTTTTTTTTTTTTTTTTTTTTTTTCATTTTTCCGAAGCTGGAAATGGGGAGGCAGTCAGACAGACTCCTGCATGCGCCCGACTGGGATCCACCCGGCATGTCCACCAGGAGGCGATGCTCTGCCCCTCTGGGGCATTGCTCTGTTGCATCCAGAGCCATTCTAGTGCCTGAGGCAGAGGCCACAGAGCCATCCTCAGTGCCCGGGCCATCTTTGCTCCAATGGAGCCTTGGCTGCGGGAGGGGAAGAGAGAGACAGAGAGGAAGGAGAGGGGGAGGGGTGGAGAAGCAGATGGGAGCTTCTCCTGTGTGCCCTGGCCGGGAATCGAACCCAGGACTCCTGCACGCCAGGCCGACACTCTACCACTGAGCCAACTGGCCAGGGCACGAATGATATTTCATATATTAAGTTTGGGGTTGTTCATTGTATAGCACAGACTAACTGGAGCTCTAGACTGACTCTTCTCCCTTAGTTTTCCAGGATTCTTATTCATTCTTATATCTCAACAATTCTATCATATGATCAAATATTTAATTCAACTTTTGCATTTATCAACTAACCAACCATTGCTTACTAGTGACCCCTGGGTATTGTAGAGACAGACCTTTAATCTCTCTTTGGGCCAGCCAGTTCCCCAACCACTGGGACAACATGAATACTTATTGTTACTTATTGATTTGTTTAGGTATTTACTTCTGTCTTATATATTGTCTCCCCCTAAAAAGCTGATTTGTTGAAATATGAAGCTAGCATTTATTGAAAACTTTGTCAGGTACTATTTCTGGTCTTATAAGAATGTGTACTATAAAAGGTGATTCACAGGTATCAGGCCAATGTCATGATCTGAAGTTTCTCTTTAACTTGTACAGGCATTACCTCTAATTAATCTCTTGCATTTCCAACTCCACCTTGGCATCTGCTTCTTAGAAGGCCCAAAATAACAAAATTGTTCTTCCCTATATTTTATGTATGAAAATTTTTATTCATTATAAGTGTATGAGAAGAAACAACTAAGGAGGACAATTTTAATAATGCAGTTTTGGTAAAGAATAAAAGAAAGTGAGGTAATGTATTCTTTGTCCTTTATCCACTGTGGGAGACAGAAGTGATACTTGTGGAAGGGAGTTAATAGCTGAATTGGACTTCTACTGTGACTAAGCTTATACATGAGGTAATTATGGCCAGATCTATAAACACTTAAGCTCGTGTCATGGGGAGTGAGTTAAGACCAAATCCTGGGTGCATCTTATAATGATGTTGCACTGAATAGCCTTTCCACTGAGACCACTAACATTTTGAGCCAGGATGCCATTATTTCTACCTGTTTTTCAAGATCAGAAGCCTGAGTTTCATACCACTCCTCTGTGTGTTGTAATTAAAGACTATCTGCTTGAATTACTGTTTCAATTGTTTATCTTCTAGTGACTCTGCTAGACTACCATTTCTTTGAAGAAAAAAGAAAGGAGCCTGGTCCTTTCCTACATTACCATCACTTATTACAATGACTGCACATGGTGTATTCCTGAAATGTCTAAATGGAGTGAAAAGTGTTCATTATTTGACTTCTTAACATGTAAACTCCCTCTTTGCTGCACTGAATTTTCCTCAGGTAATGACTTTGCTGCCACAGACATGTAGCTGGGGATTTGTATTAACAATAAAAGAAGAAAAACAGCAAAAAAAAAAGCCTACTATAATGTAATATTTAAGGCATTACTTTGCTGAATGATTTCTGTGGTAATATAAGTGTCATTGTCAAAACATATTGAAGAAAAATAAGTACAAACAAGGATGATATTTAGATTTAGAACATTACTTATTAGCTACATTTCCCCAATTATTGAAAATTAGCATAAGCAGCTCTGCTAATACAATGTGAAAGGTATTCCTCATTTATTATTGAGACATTCATATCTTGCACTCAGAATCACTTATAATATTATCACTTAAAAATAATATTTAGAAGAGGAAAACATTTATGGCTTCAGTTCTGGGTTGCTCTTCTCAGAGGGCAAAATTCTTGAACATATGGTTACTTGATTATATAAATTTATGGTTGTTATCTATGATATTACATGTCTATTAGTTGTACATTTTTCTTTTATAGAAATGAGTGTCAAATTTAGAAATAACTCAATATATAAAATGCTGGGTAAAAAGCTAAATAAGAATGTTATCTAGGGATGTGAAAAAATTAACTCATGTCTCTTCTCTTTCTGTAGACATTTAAATATACCTGAAATTGTGATCTGCTTATGGGAGCATCGTATGGGAAATGCAGGAGAGGGACTCATGGAAAATATTGAAACCATGTGTCTGGGGGATGTAGCATCTTTGGGCAGGCTCCTGCTAGAAACAGGTTTAACTGTATAGCTCGATTCATCTGTAGAAGTTTCAAAACAGAATTTTTAAAATCCCTGACTCAATTTTGTGTATTCTATAGTAAAAATCTAGATTTTTCTCTTTTATCATTAACTCCTTATAATGAATCCCTTCTTGCCTGTCTATATCTAGAGCCTTTCCTTTATCCTGCAGAAAATTGGAAATGATTTTTGTGTCTATGTATCCCCAGAGCCACCCTTCTATCATCTGTTTCAAGATTGGCCAGGAATTTGGGGCTGTGATGACAGTAGAGCAGGGGTCCCCAAACTACGGCCCGTGGGCCGCATGCAGTCCTCTGAGGCCATTTATCCGGCCCCTGCCGCACTTCCGGAAGGGGCACCTCTCATTGGTGGTCAGTGAGAGGAGCATAGTTCCCATTGAAATACTGGTCAGTTTGTTGATTTAAATTTACTTGTTCTTTATTTTAAATATTGTATTTGTTCCCGTTTTGTTTTTTTACTTTAAAATAAGATATGTGCAGTGTGCATAGGGATTTGTTCATAGTTTTTTTTTTTTATAGTCCGGCCCTCCAATGGTCTGAGGGACAGTGAACTGGCCCCCTCTGTAAAAAGTTTGGGGACCCCTGCAGTAGAGCTTTCTCTACTCACCACTACCACTGCAGTTATTACTGGAAAATACACAAAGAGCTCACTAGATACTCAAATGTCTTAAGATTAGGTCACCTCCTTCTAGAATATTTAATATTTCCCTAGAAAGAGGCAAGAGATATGCAGGTACAGACAGCTGGGAACAAGAGACCCAAACACACCAGGAAGAAATGAGTACCAGCACCTCCTATCCATCATGGGTGCTAAGGAAGGGGTCATACAGTGTGGAGAGATGCTAAGGCCCTAACTATGGGACAGGTCAGTGTCCCAGGGGAAGGACGGAACACCCAGGGCACCAGAAGATCTAGATTCTGTAGGTGCAATGAGGTTTATTAACAGATAGCTATACTCAAGATACTTTTCAGGGATCAGTAACCATTGTAGTAAGCCAACTTTTATAGCTCCTTGCTCTCTACAGTACTTTTTATATTTTTATTTATTGAAACATAGTAAGCATGCTTATTTTATATTCTGTTTGATTAATTCCAGTATTTCGTCTTTCTGAGTCTGATGCAATCTTCAATAAGCCTGAGTGTTTTTATGATTTTTAAAAACACTGTGTGAGCAGATCTTCTGATTTCTTGAAAATTTATCAGTGGGAATTCTCTGATTCTTGAATTGAAAGAGGTCTTTATATTGCAGATTTTTGTTTTCTATAGCCAGGTGTTTGAGAATACTTTCTTAACCAGGGCCATGTCAAATTAAATTCTCACTGAGATTTTTCAGGTCTCTTAGATTGTGTGGATTAAGGGGGGATGTCTCCCACCTTTAGTCAGTGACAGTTTATGCCTTGGAAAAAAATATATGTACCATCCTGGGTATATTCTACATTTTTAGGATTCCCTTATTCTGATAACATAATCTTTTGTATTGGGTGTTCTCCTACAGATTTTACATTTTGAGTAGATTCTGGAGTTTCCTCTTCACATCTAGGCCCTGAAAGGCCGTGAAAAACTCAGCCATGGCTATTAAATTGGGCAACTGCCTTTAAGGTGCGAGTCAAATTTAGGGCTGAACTTATGATCAGGGGTCGGTAAACCTTTCTGTAAATAACCATAGAGTAAATATTTTAAGATTTTTGGGCCACATATGTACAGGCCACACAATTTCTGTCACATACACTTTGTTTGTTTATTTGGTTTCCCTTTAAAAACACAAAAACTACATTTAGCTCTGGAGACATGCAACCACAGGTCATGGTTTAACTGACCTTTCTAAGAGTCTAGATTCCTTCTTAACATATTTTTTTGGCCTGTGAAATCCTCTACAGTTCAGTGATATATGTCAAAGATTATAAAATCTATATTTTCTGGCATTATTAATCGTTTTTAGTTGGAGTGTCAGAATATCCAATGCTACTGAAAACAGAAGTTTTATGTTTATTTTATGTAATTTATAAATATTTATTTAGATCAGGGGTCCCCAAACTTTTTACACAGGGGGCCAGTTCACTGTCCCTCAGACTGTTGGAGGGCCGGACTATAAAAAAAATATGAACAAATCCCTATGCACACTGCACATATCTTATTTTAAAGTAAAAAACAAAACAAAATGGGAACAAATACAATATTTAAAATAAAGTACAAGTAAATTTAAATCAACAAACTGACCAGTATTTCAATGGGAACTATGGGCCTGCTTTTGGCTAATGAGATGGTCAATGTCTGGTTCCATATTTGTCACTGCTAGCCGTAACAAGTGATATGACGCGCTTGCGGAGCCGTGACGCGTGCATCCTGCGTCACTGGAAGTAGTAGTGTACGTGAGCGACGCCGTGCTTTGAGGTGCCGCCACAGACAGTACTCCAGGAGCACTATATTGGTGGTCCTCTCACTGACCACCAATGAAAGAGGTGCTCCTTCTGCAAGTGCAGCAGGGGCCAGATAAATAGCCTCAGGGGGGCGTAGTTTGGGGACCGCTGATTTAGATCACTGCGCACATTGGTTATGCTCTGTTCTCACTGTGTTTTTCTTCTATCTCAGACTTTCTGGTATAAGTATTTTTCTCTTTCAGATACATCCTTTAGCTGTTCCATTTGTGAGGGGTTTGTTGTTGGGTCAAATTCTTGCAATATGTATTATTGTTAAAAGATTGTTTGGCCCTGGCTGGTTAGCTCAGTTGGTTCAGAGAATCATCCTGAAACAACAAGGTTGCAGGTTCTATCCTCGGTCAGGGCACACATGGAAAGTAACTAAAAAAAAGCGCGACTGAGTGGAACAATAGATACTTCCCTTCTCCCTCCTCCCCTCTCCCTTTCTCTCTCTGTCTCTCTCTTGAAAAAAAAAATCAATAAAAGTTAAGTCATGGCTGGACAGCACTATCTTCCCAGAATGCTAAGGTTGCTGGTTCGATTCCCCAGTCAGGCACATACAGGAGAAGCTTAATTGCTCCTGTCTCTCTCTCTCCCTGCCTATAAATAGATAGATAGATAGATAGATAGATAGATAGATAGATAGATAGATAGATAAAAGATTGGTTTACTGTGCATTTAATTATGTGTTTCCTTGTATTTTCCTCAAACTTGTGAAGATACTGTAGATTTCATTTTACTCTCCCTGAATGGGATTTATTGTGTATTCTGATTCTGGAGATTTATAGTTCTCTTATTACTCCCAGGAAAATTTCAGCCATTTCCCTTTTGAATGATCTATTCATCTTATTACTCTTTGTCTTTGGAAAGTCCTCTCAGGGTCCTCTGTGTCTTTTACTTCATCATTCACTCTGTCTCCATCTCACTCTCTCCCTGCTCCCCTTCTCTCTCTCTGGCTTTCTGGTGATTTCTCTAACCTATTTTCTAATTTTCTCATTCACTCTTTGATTTTTTAATTTAAACATTGCATGTATTTTTAAATCATTGTCATCTTTTGTTTCTGTAAGTTCCATGTTTTTATTTTCTAAGTCATTATTCTGGGTGGTTTTTATTAGCTGTCCATTTTGTTGATTTTCCTATTTATATATTTAAAATATTAAACATGCTATATTTAGCTTGTGTTTGGTAATTATAATATTTGAGGAGTTTAAAGATGCTTTATATTGGCTATTTTACTCTATCTTCTGGTCTCTCTCTCTTTTACTTTGATGGCTAAGAGGAATTTTTTTTTGAAGGATGCAACATTCCATGTGGCAATTCTTTTTTTTTTTTTTAAAGACTTTATTCATTTTAGACAGAAGGGAGAGAGAGAGAGAGAAGGTGGAGGAGTAAGAAGCACCAACTTCCATATGTACCTTCACCAGGCAAGGCCTATGTTTTGAACCAGTAACCTCAGTGTTCCAGGTTGATGCTTTATCCACTGCACCACCAAAGGTCAGGCCGCCATGTGGCAATTCTACAATATGAGGCCAAGAGTGAGACAATTACCTTTTTCCAGGTACTTTTTTTGCTTACCAGATACAGGATAATTGGTTTAAATTAATTAATTTACTAAGGTAAGATTTTTAAACCATGTATGTAGTAAACTTTTAAATGCCATCTCTGCATGTGTTCTAAGTTTTGGATTGAAATTCTGAGGGGAGAACAATCTATTTCACTCCTACTCATAACCAAGGAAGGGATAAACATATTTTGTTGCTATCTCCTTTGGCAGAAGTTGGTTATTTTTCTACTGTACGTTTTTACTGAGGGCAAGCTTCTTCAGAGGTATACACTTTAAGGGTGTGTTCAGACTCTCTGCTAGTATTTTTTTTTTTATTAATTTGACTAGGGTGACATCAATAAATCAGGGTACATATGTTCAAAGAAAACATGTCCAGGTTATCTTGTCAATCAATTATGTTGCATACCCATCACCCAAAGTCAGATTGTCCTCTGTCACCTTCTATCTAGTTTTCTTTGTGCCCCTCCCCCTCCCCCTTTTCCTCCCCCCCCCCCACCCATAACCACCACACTCTTATCAATGTCTCTTAGTCTCATTTTTATGTCCCACCTACGTATGGAATAATACAGTTCTTGGTTTTTTCTGATTTACTTATTTCACTCTGTATAATGTTATCAAGATCCATCCATTTTGTTGTAAATGATCCGATGTCATCATTTCTTATGGCTGAGTAGTATTCCATAGTGTATATGTGCCACATCTTCTTTATCCAGTCTTCTACTGAAGGGCTTTTTGGTTGTTTCCATGTCTTGGCCACTGTGCACAATGCTGCAATGAATATGGGGCTGCATGTGCCTTTACGTATCAATGTTTCTGAGTTTTTGAGGTATATACCCAGTAGAGGGATTTCTGGGTCATAAGGTAGTTCTATTTTCAGTTTTTTGAGAAGCCACCATACTTTCTTCCATAATGCTTGTATTACTTTACATTCCCACCAACAGTGAATGAGGGTTCCTTTTTCTCTACAGCCTCTCCAACATTTGTTATTACCTGTCTTGTTAATAATAGCTAATCTAACAGGTGTAAGGTGGTATCTCATTGCAGTTTTGATTTGCATTTCTCTAATAACTAATGAAGATGAACATCTTTTTATATATCTGTTGGCCATTTGTATTTATTCCTGGGAGAAGTGTCTGTTCATGTCCTCTTCCCATTTTTTTATTGGATTGTTTGTTTGTTTGTTGTTGAGTTTTATGAGTTCTTTGTATATTTTGGATATTAGGCCCTTATCTGAGCTGTTGTTTGAAAATATCATTTTCCATTTAGTTGGCTTTCTGTTTATTTTGTTATCAGTTTCTCTTGCTGAGCAAAAACTTCTTAGTCTGATGTACTCCCATTTATTTATTTTTGCCTTCACTTTCCTTGCCTTTGGAGTTAAATTCAAAAATGCTCTTTAAAACCAAGGTCCATGAGTTTAGAACCTATGTCTTCTTCTATGTACTTTATTGTTTCAGGTCTTATATTTAGGTCTTTGATCCATTTTTGAATTAATTTTAGTACAAGGGGTACTAAAATTTAGTACAATTAATTTTAGTAATTAATTTTAGTAGTCGAGTTTCATTCTTTTGCATGTGGCTTTCCAGTTTTCCCAGCACCATTTGTTGAAGAAGCTTTGTTTTCTCCATTGTGTGCTGTTGGCCCCTTTATCAAAAATTATTTGACCATATATATGTGGTTTTATTTCTGGACTTTCTATTCTGTCACATTGGTCTGAGTGTCTATTTTTCTGCCACTACCATGCTGTTTTGATTGTTGTGTCCCTATAATATAGTTTGAAGTCAGGTATTGTAATGCCCCCAGCTTTGTTCTTTTTCTTTAGGATTGCTTTGGCTATTCAGGGTTTTTTATAGTTCCATATAAATCTGATGATTTTTTGTTCCATTGCTTTAAAAAATGTCATTGGAATTTTGATGGGAATTGCATTAAATTTGTATATTGCTTTGGGTAATATGGCCATCTTGATTATATTTATTCTTCCTATCCAAGAACAAGGAATATTCTTCCATCTCATTGTATCTTTTCAATTTCCCTTAACAATGGTTTGTAGTTTTCATTATATAAGTCCTTTACATTCTTTGATATGTTTATTTCTAGGTATTTTATTTTTTTTGTTGCAATCGTGAAGGTGATTATTCTTTTGAGTTCATTCTCAAATGTTTCATTGTTGGCATATAGAAAGACTTTTGACTTCTGTATGTTAATTTTGTATCCTACGACCTTACTGTATTGATTTATTGTTTCTAGTAATCTTTTTGTGGAGTCTTTGGGGTTTTCGATGTATAGGATCATATCATCTGCAAAAAGTGAAATCTTTCCCTCTTCTTTTCCGATATGGATGCCTTTTATTTCTTTGTCTTGTCTGATTGCTCTGGCTAGAACCTCTAGCACCACATTAAATAAGAGTGGAGAGAGTGGACAATCCTGTCTTGTTCCTGATTTCAGGGGGAAAGCCTTCAGTTTAGTGCCATTTAATATGATGTTAGCTGATGGTTTATCATATATGGCCTTTATCATGTTGAGATATTTTCCTTCTATACCCATTTTGTTGAGAGTCTTAAACATAAAATTGTGTTGTATTTTATTGAAAGCCTTTTCTGCGTCTATTGATAAGATCATGTGGTTTTTGTTCTTTGTTTTGTTGATATGGTGTATTACGTTAACCATTTTACGTATGTTGAACCATCCTTGAGATTCTGGGATGAATCCCACTTGATCGTGATGTATTATTTTTTTAATATGTTGTTGTATTCGATTTGCTAGTATTTTGTTTAGTATTTCAGCATCTGTATTCATTAGAGATATTGGTCTATAGTTTTCTTTTTTTGTGCTGTCCTAGCCCAGTTTTGGTATGAGGGTTATGTTGGCCTCATAAAATGTGTTTGGAAGTATTGCTTCTTCTTCAATTTTTTGTAAGACTTTCAGTAGAATAGGAACCAAGTCTTTTTTGAATGTTTGATAAAATTCACTGGTATAGCCATCTGGGCCTGGACTTTTATTTTTGGGGAGGTTTTTAATGTTTTTTTCTATTTCTTCTCTACTAATAGGTCTGTTTAGGCTTTCTGCTTCTTCTTGACTCAGTCTAGGAAGGTTGTACTGTTCTAGGAATTTATCCATTTCTTCTAGGTTGTTGAATTTAGTGGCATAAAGTTTTTCATAGTATTCTACAATAATTCTTTGTATATCTATGGTGTCCGTGGTGATTTCTCCTCTTTCATTTTGGATTTTGTTTATATGAGTTCTTTCTCTTTTTTCCTTGGTAAGTCTTGCCAAGGGTTTGTCAATTTTGTTGATCTTTTCAAAGAACCAGCTCCTTGTTCTATTAATTTTTTCTATAGTTTTTCTGTTCTCTATTTCATTTATTTCTGCTCTGATTTTTATTATCTCCTTTCTTTGGCTGGTTTGAGTTGTTTTTGTTCTTCTTTTTCTAGTTCCTTAAGGTGTGAAGTGAAGTGGTTCACTTGGGCTCTCTCTTGTTTGTTCATATATGCCTGAAGTGATATGAACTTCCCTCTTATCACTGCTTTTGCTGCATTCCATAGATTCTGATATGTTGTATTGTCATTTTCATTTGTCTGTATATATCTTTTGATCTCTGTGCTTATTTCTTCTTTGACCCATTCATTTTTTAAAAGTATGTTGTTTAGTTTCCACATTTTTGTGGGATTATTTTCCTCTTTTATGAAGTTGAATTCTAGTTTCAAGGCTTTATGACCAGAAAATATGCTTGGTACGAGTTTGATTTTTTTGAATTTGCTGATGTTGTTTTTGTGGCCCAACATATGGTCAATTCTTGAGAATGATCCATGTACACTGGAGAAAAATGTATACTCAGTCACTTTGGGATGAAATGTCCTGTAGATGTCTATCATATCCAGGTGCTCTAGTGTTTTGTTTAAGGCCACTATGTCTTTGTTGATTCTCTGTTTGGATGACAGATCTAGAGCCATCAGCGGTGTATTGAGGTGTCCAAGTATGATTGTATTTTTGTCAGTTTTTGTTTTAAGGTCAATAAGTAGCTGTCTTATATATTTTGGTGCTCCTTGGTTTGGTGCATATATATTAAGGATTGTTATGTCTTCTTGATTCAGCGTCCCCTTAATCATTATGAAATGGCCATTTTTGTCTCTGAGTACTTTTGCTGTCTTGTAGTCAGCATTATCAGATATGAGTATTGCTACGCCTGCTTTTTTTTGGATGTTATTTGCTTGGAGTATTGTTTTCCAGCCTTTCACTTTGAATTTGTTTTTATCCTTGTTGCTTAGATGAGTTTTTTGTAGGCAGCATACAGTTGGATTTTTTTTAATCCATTCTGCTACTCTGTGCCTTTTTATTGGTGAGTTTAATCCATTTACATTTAGTGTAATTATTGACACTTGTGAGTTCCCTATTGCCATTTTATACATTGCTTTCTGTTAGTTTTGTGTCTTGTTTGATTATTCTCTTTCATTTTTTTATCTTTTGTTTTTGTTTGGTTGTATTTCATACATCTTCCCTCTGTTGCTATTTTTTTTAAATCATGTGCTTCTGTGGTGGTTTTTCTAATGGTGGTTACCATTAAGTAATAAAAAGGGTTCCTACCTTGTTCATTGTAGTGCACTATCTTGTGAGTACTTTTGCACTCCATCGTCCTTTGCTACTGTTAATCTCCCCCTTTTTTTGTTGTTGTCACAGTTTAAATTTGGTTTTATTGTGTTCTTGGAGGAGCTTTTACTTGTGGTTTTGTTTTGTTTTGTTCTTTGTATCTGGTTGGAAAACCCCCTTTAGTAATTCCTGGAGTGGGGGTTTTCTGATGATAAATTCCTTCATCTTTTCTGTATCTGTGAATGTTTTTATTTCTCCTTTGTATTGAGGATAGCTTTGATGGGTATAGTATTCATGGCTGAAAGTTCCTCTCTTTCAGGACTTTAAATATTGGGGTCTACTCTCTTCTAGCTTGTAGTTTCTTTTGAGAAATCTGATGATAATCTAATGGGCCTTCCTTTATATGTTGTATTCTTTTCCCTGGCTGCCTTGAGAATTTTTTCTTTGTCGTTGGTTTGTGCCAATTTCATTATGATGTGCCTTGGAGTAGGTTTGTTGGGGTTAAGAAAACTCAGAGTTCTGTTTGCTTCTTGAATTTGAGGCTTTAGTTCTTTCCACAGGCTTGGGAAGTTCTCATCTATTATTTGTTTGAATATGTTCTCCATTCTATTTTCTCTTTCTTCTCCCTCTGATATACCTATTATTGTTATGTTATTCTTTTTGATGGAGTCAGACAATTCCTGTAGGGCTTTCTCATTTTTTTAAATTTTTTAGTCTCTTTCTTCTTCTCTCTGTTGTGCCTCAAGTTGTTTGTCTTCTATTTTGCTAATCCTACCTTCTATCTGGGCTGTTCTATTAGCTAAGGTTGTTACCTCGTTTTTCAGCTTGTGAATTGAGTTTTTCATCTCTGTTTGATTTGTTTTTATAGTTTCTATTTCCCTGGTAATATATTATTTGTGTTCATTGAATTGTTTTCTGAGCTCCCTAAATTGCCTTTCTGTGTTTTCTTGTATATCTCTGAGTATTTTTAGGATTTCTATTTAAATTCTCTCTCATTTAGCTCCAAGGTTTTCAATATATTAAATTTTTTCTCCATTGATTTTTTCTCATTTATCTCTGCTACTTCTCTGTCTTTTGCATCCATGATATTCAATTTTTTTTCCTTAATGGCATCTGAGGGTGGTTTTGTTGATAATATTAATAGGAATTAATAAAGAAAACAAAGTTTAAAAAATGAAAAATAAAAAAGAATAAAAAAATTATTATTCCCCCCCCTTTTTTTCCCCTCTCCTCTCTTCTCCCCTCCTTCTTGATAAAATCTTATGGTGAACTGTGAATTATATTGTGCTGAATAGAACAAAAGCTATCTATCTATAATGGATTGCCTGAGTTGGGGAGAAGTGATAAAGGGGCAAATGAGGGTATGGACCCACAAAATGCAAAAAATGAAAAAATTTGGGTCAAGAATAAAATGATTTTCCTTTAGGTGATGGTTGACTAAGAGATGTGATGAGAGGAATAAAAGGGAAACAGGAAAAAGGGGGAAAAATTTAAAAATTACTATTGTATTTAGTGGAGAAAGAACTAGATAAAATGGAGAACCAGGGTTGAGAACACTGCTAGTGAGTTAAAAAAATGAATTAAAAAACCTTCAAAGCACCACAAAGAAAAATTTGAGTCCCAGATAAAGTAATTTTTTTGTGATTGAGGATTGAATGAGAGGAAAAGTAAAGGAGAAAAGAAGAAATTAATATAGAGGGAGAAAAAAAAAAGAAAAAAGAAAGAGGAAAAAACAGAAGAAAAAAGAATAAAAGGAGCAAGAGAGAGAGAGAGAGAGAGAGAGTTAAGGGTTTTGGAGTGCAACCCTCACAGAGAGAAAGAAAGAAGAAAGAAAAGGTAATGGGAGATGTAACACTTATGGGTAGTGTCGTTCAAGGAGAGGAGAGAGTAAGACCAGCAGAGAATTAAAAGACCAAATTGGAAGAAGAAGAAGAAAATAATCAAGACAAGAAGATAAGAGAAACAAACGAACAAATATAATAAATGGAATAGGTTATAAAGTCTGTGGATTATTCTTGATTTTGAGAGGTTATCTTCTTGCTTTTTCTTTTCTCTCCCTCTTCCTGGTCAGTGACTCTGTACCCCGGGTTTTGCCCCTGTGGCATGCTTAGGTAGAGATTTGCAGTTGATAAGTCTCTATGGCGATGTCATGTATTGGGCGTCAGTCTTGTTGGCAGTCGAAGCTCATTAGCATTTGCAGGCTCCGCCAATGAGAGAGTCCATATTCCCGGAGCCTCTCTCCTTGTCTTTCCTTCTTGAATTAGTAGCCTTATGATCCAGCTATGGTGTTGCTGCTTCCTCTGCCTGGAGTGTAAGAGGCTCAAAGAGCTGGCAAATCTCCACTGTATTCCCACTCAGCACAGGGCTCTAGGTAATGCTCTGTCAGTCAGAGCTGCTAGTATAATCGGGCAGGGCTTTGGCCCACACAAAACCCCTGACTCTGCCCCTCTGTTCAGGAACACGGGCACCTACTTCAGGGGGAATCTCTCGCCCACTATCTGCGCTCACCGAGCAGGATATCCTGCCAGCCACCTCTCACTCCCGGTGAGGCGCCCTGCTCACATGGAAAAGTTCCAGCATAGGAAATTTTGCTCCCACTCACTCCCCACTCGCTGCTTTTCGGGGCACAGGGGTGACCCCGAGACTCCGGTTTCGGCCCACAGAAAGGCCTCTGACCCTGCCCCTCTGTCCGGTAACACGGGTGCCCACTCCCGGGACTCTAGGAGGAATCTCTCGCCCACTATCTGCACGCACCGACCAGGAGATCAGGGCGGATGGCTGTCCCAAGTGCCTTTCTTTGTCTTGGTTTGGCATGAGCGTTAGCTTGTGTTGACTGAGTTGCCACAAGCTCAGTTTTTCCTTGTCTTGGATGTCTGTGCCACAGCCTGGTTCAGACGTTTGTTCTGCAGTCTGGTTCTATTCACAGCCTTTGCCAGCCTTAGTTCCTATACTCTCAGTTCCCAGTGAAAGCAGCCCTTATTTAGGTTAGTGAGGAAGGCAGAGTTTTTCTTCCTCCTTATTTCCTTCGGGGTTGATTATATATTTAGTCAATTTTTTGCTCAATCATACCTTTGCATTTACTGTGGAACTTCTGGAGGCTCCAAGGATATATTTTTCTGTCTCTGGTTGAAGATCTTGTTGAATTTTGGGGGAGATTTATCAGTATCGCTCCTTATGGCGCCATTTTTCTGACATTATTTTCTGTGCTAGTATTTTTAATAGAAGCTCTTTGTTACCAAACATCAGTTAAGGCCTTCAGGTGCAGCTGTTTTCAGTGATTTCTGTTTGCTTGTTTATGGTCCCTGGAGATTTCTTTTATTCTTTTTTTTTCTCCTCAGACTGTACTTTAATTGAACATCTTTTATATTTTCACCAGCATATCTGAGTGTTTGGGAGCATGGACATATTCAGGATTTGTAGAAATTCCCAGAGAGAGAAATCTTGTGTTAGACATGTTATTTTTTTTTTTTCTTCAGACAAGACAGACTACTTAAGGATTTAGAATCAAATTCTTTATTAGAATCTGTTAATGTTGTCCTGATCTTAACATTTAGAATCTCAGTTTCTTTTTCAACTAAATTAGGGTCCTATTAATACCAGTCTCAGTGCTAGGGGTTGGTGGGCGTGAGGCAGTGGATATTAACATACTTTACAGAACCATAATGTACTATACAAACAATAGGTGTTATTATTATATTATTATTATCATCATACATATCATTTTAAGCATGTCTCAATTATGTTCTCTAAACTAAAAAGATAGAACTATTGCTGATATATAATTATAAATTTACAATATTTCAGGTACAGAAAAAGAAAAGTATTGCTCCACGGACCTTCTGAAATTCAGTACCATTTTTTTTTTTTAAAAAAACAAAACTAAACAAGAAAAAACACAAGCACACACACCTATAATTAAAATGAAAACTTATTTGTGTTTGTTTACCACTTAGCAAAATAATTATAAATAAAGTCAAAACCAATGGTTCTTTTATCATACAATTGTTAACTTTGATACTATTTTAAAACAAAAATATCTTTTTCTAAGTCAAAGTAAAAGAAATATAAACTTTCTCAATATAAAATATTATCTGTCAAGCAAATTAAACAATAAATTATCTAACAAGTAATATATTCAATTATCTGCATAGTATGGTATGTAATTTCATTTTTTAATATACCTTATAAAACTTTTACCAGTACTTTTACTATATAGTCTATCTTTTCCTTATTTCCTGTAACAGGTTTACATGTAATTTTAAATAGTAATTACTTGTGGTATTTACAATAATGAATTGTGTTTCTGTGCTACATTATTTATTTGCCTGAAAAAAAATTATTACATCTCCTCAGGGAAGGGCAATATAAGAAGACACCCTTCTTTCTTAACCATAAGTTGTTTAAAGTTTATTTGGCCATAAATATCTTAATTTTATGATTATACAATTACATTTACAGCTTCTGTGGGGTATATTAATACATGTTTATTTTTCTGTTGTTTGGTAAAGCACCAAAGCATTTGATATCCATGTCAAAAGGAATATGACCAATTTAGTTCAGTAAGAATTTTTCCTGATTGGATAAGTTTAAAAAATTTATCAAGGAGAGACTAAGACCTGCTTCCAAAGAGCAAATTGAAAATGATAAATCATTCTGAATCAAAACCCAGCTTGAAATGCATTTAAAATTTTCCTATTTATCTGGTTTTAGGAAGATATTTTTAAATTCCTTCTGGTCGTGCCTGACCAGGTGGTGGAGCATTGGATAGAGCATCAGACTGCGATGTGGAGGACCCAGGTTCGAAACAGCAAGGTCGTCAGCTCACCAGCTTGAGCACGGGGTCTCTGGCTTGAACATGGATGGGATCATAGACATGACCTCATGGTCACTGGCTTGTGTAAGGGGAAACTCGCTCTGCTGTAGCCCCAAGGTCAAGGCACATGAGAAAGCAATCAATGAACAATTAAGGTGTTGCAACGAAAAATTGATGCTTCTCATCTCTCTCCCTTCCTGCCTGTCTGTCCTTATCTATCCCTCTCTCTGTCTCTGTCACACACAAAATAAATAAATAAATTTCATTTGTTAAACACTAATAGAAGTAGCTAACAATTACCTTTCAGGTACACTTGATAATGTTAATATACTTAAACATCCCAGTTGCCCTGTGTATGTTTCCTACAGATGAGGAAAGAAAGAATATAGTTGGAATAACTTGCACCAGGTCATTTAGCTAATAGAGAGTAAAGTCAGAATCTGACTATGCCTGAGCTCTGGAGTCTTTATATTGCCTTTAACAAACTCTTTTAAAAACTAATTTAAAAATTTCTGTTCATATCGATGAAGTACTATTCACTATTCTTGAATAATTGATTTTTAAAAATATTTGGATTTTAAAAGGATGCTTCATAGCTCAAATGAATTTTTATTGACTTAACTCCAGTAAATATAATAAGGCAAAACGAAGAATTCAAAGCAACTTTTGTACATGGGAACAAATGGGGAGGAACACATTTTTATACAAGGGGACACATTTTTTTACATGGGGACACTGGGAAGCATGGTCTTACCAAGAAGTAGTAGTTTCTGAAGTGTCCAACTATAAATATATTTCATGTTACAATTCTGATTCTAATGTGTTCCCAAATGTGTTGACCTAGACAAGCTTACTATTCCCCTCAGTATCACTGAATTTTACACAGACTTTTTTTTTTTACTATAGACTTCTGACTTCCTTTTTCAGGAGAATTTACTAAGAAAACTTTCAGTTGTAAATTTTTTCTCTTCCTGTTTGAGATGTAAATATTCTCCCAAGCTCTTGACAATTTTACAAGCCAGGACTGTCTTTCTGGAAAAACTAGGATATCTGCCTGTGAAGTCTATAATTTTCAAGAAAGGTAGAGCCACTGCTTTTCTGTCTCTGTGGGAGTGTAGGCACCTAACTTTGATAGGTGCCAATCACCAAACACAGATGGCTTACTCCCTCTGACCAACCTCCTTTCCAGTGTCCTGTCCTCTAGTACTTTTCAACTAGCTCATAACTCTCCCTAGTGTTTAAAAACAAAAGTATTCTGTTTCAGTGGAATTGAATTCAATATCTCTTTCTCCTAAAGCAATTCTGTGTATCTCTATTGCAATCATTTTGTATAACATTTTCCTTGCTGTTTTAAAAAGTGTACTGCGCAATTTTTCCTTTACAACATCAAGAGATTCCAACACACCCCCGGGGTTGTAGAGTGAACTCCACACAGGCTCTGGAGGTAGACTGTTTGTAAGAAAGATTTGTATAAATTGTTGACTGTCTAGATTGTTTTCCTTTTTCAGTTTTAGTTATTATCTCATCTAGGTCTACTTGGCAATTTTTCCTGATGTGATGCAGCCTATGGAAACTGAGAGATAAACTGGTGTTAGTGGAATTAAGACATTTTCATTTTTTCCCCTATGATTTGTCATTAAATCTACAGAAAATTCATAGACAACTCTGTAGAAACTATAGTGACTTAGTATATCCTTCAATGTTAAGTAGTTTTTACACGCTTAACCTTTAAAAAAAAATTATTTAGACAATTAATTTTAATGGTATGACATTGATTAATTAGGGTACATAGATTCAGAGAAAACATCTCCAGGTCATTTTGACATTTGATTATGTTGTATACCCATCACCCAAAGTCACATTGTCCTCCGTCACCTCTGGTTTTCTTTGTGCCTCTACCCTCCCCCACCCCCTCCTTCTCCCTTCCTTCCCTTCCCCCTGGTAACAACCGCACTCTGTCCATGACAAGACATTTTCCCAACCAGAAAAAATATAATCCTTTAGTTTTTAAAAATTCTCTAACTATTTATATAAATATTAATTCAACTAATATTACTTGTACAAGCACCAGCTACCTTTATAAGTGCTAAGCTCATAAGAGAGAATAAGAAATTCCCTGATCTCAAGGGGCTTGCATTCTATTCTGATGTTATGTAATGCAAGCAAAACAAGGTCTCCATAACACCATTTGAAGATGACAAAATCCTAAAGTGAAGAGGAAATACGTTGTATCTTTGAGCATTTGAGATATGTTGGTAAAAATGTGTATAAGTAGGATGGGATTTTCCGTTTTAATAAAGTCCTGCAGTTTGGTGTTCTTTCTGTGTATTCTCTTTCTTTCTATCATATTATGCTCCTATCTTCTGCAAAAGGCCAGTAACTGCTGACAGACACTTTGTCAGTTACAAAATTCAGTTCTGGCTTGACATGATTTGACCTATGCAAATCCTTAGGGCTGTCAAGTGGAGCACAATGCTGAGCTTTTGATGAAAAAGATAATTTCACTAATCTCACATTTCAGTGCACACACATACATGTAACATGACTGGAAAAAAAGAAGAAAAAGAACTCTGTATGGGACAAGCTAAATTAAAGAATAGTTAGGAATTTGTAAAAAAAAGTCAAATAGTTTTTTACAATCTGTTATTTTCCTTATAACATTCTAATTAGCTTATGAAACATCTCTAGACGTTTTTCTTAAATGTTTACTATCTTTACATCACCATTGTATTTCTTTGATTTGTTATAGAATAATTCCTTTAAATGCTACTACTGTATTTTTGAACTGTGATATATTGATTTTTGTCAAATCAATAATGGTATTTATTTCCATTTCCATTCCAAAGGTAACACACGCTCATTACTGACTATATTACAAACTGAAAAATAATTGTGTGTTTCAGAAATTGTGCCATACAATTTCTAGGTAACATTCCAGTGAACTCATTTGTGTAAATTAATAGTGTACTTTAAAACTGTAAATTAGAATAGGTGTCACTATATTGGTTTATGAGTGTTAAATAATAAGAAAGGACAAGTCTGAAACTAATTGGAAGAAATCTATTTTTGAAAAGAATGTCATTCAAAACAACTTTGCTCTGCTGTAAGCTTTAAATTAAATCTTGTTACCAACAAGAGAGTTATAGACTATTGATTTCTTAGCCCTAATTCACCCAAGCCATTATCTCAGTCTCTACAACATTTAGCTGTCTTAATTTACTTACCAAAGCTAAGGATAATCAACTCCTTTTACTCTCTTACTACACAAATCAACAGAGTAATTTTCTCTAATCAGATACTATTGTATTACAAAGAGAAACACATCTCATAGAAACCTGCCTGGTCCCTTTAAAACAGATGAAACCTTCAATAAAACCATCATTTTGGTTTCATAAAGAGTGATTGAAAAATACAATGAAACCATTGTTTTGCATACCATGACACCACTGGCCATCTCTTTCTTCTTTGTTTACTTACCTGTGTGTTTTTGTGTTTATGGCAGGAGCAATAGTTAAACAGTTAAAATATATCGGGTTGTCCATTGCCTAAATATTGAATTCGATTGACATCAAATTCAACTTCTATTACAAGAAAAACAAAAACTTTACCAAGTTAAATAAATGTAAACCTATTGAGAATTTAGCATTTGTTCTTTCTTGAACTTGTCTGGACACTGATGAGCATGATGCTCTTTTAATTTGGCTCTGTCACCAAGTAAACTACTTATTTATGCTCAAGGTTTTAACTTTAACCTGCAAAAAGACAGCCAGCCTTGAGCCTCCTCAATTCTCAGCCTTATAATATTGTAATCGTTAATAATAGAAATAATGGCCCTGGTCGGTTGGCTCAGTGGTAGAGCATTGGCCTGGCGTACAGGAGTCCTGGGTTCGATTCCCGGCCAGGGCACACAGGAGAGGCACCCATTTGCTTCTCTATCCCTCCCCTTCTCCTTCCTCTCTGTCTCTCTCTTCCCCTCCCGCAGCCAAGGCTCCATTGGAGCAAAGTTGGCCCAGGCGCTGAGGATGGCTCAATGGCCTCTGCCTCAGGTGCTAGAATGGCTCTGGTTGCAACAGAGCAATGCCCCAGATGGGCAGAACATCGCCCCCTGTGGGCATGCCAGGTGCATCCCGGTTGGGCACATGCGGGAGACTGTCTGACTGCCTCCCCGTTTCCAACTTTAGAAAAATACAAAAAAAAAAAAATAATAGAAATAACAATAAAAACATCTTTTAGCTTGACCAGTGGTGGCACAGTGGATACAGCATCAACCTGGAAATGCTGAGGTTGCTGGTTCAAAACCCTGAGCTTGCCTGATCAAGGAGCATATGGAAGTTGATACTTCTGGCTACTCCCTCTTCTCTTTCTCTCTTTCTCTTTCTTTCTCTCTCTCTCCCATCTCTGAAATGAATAAATAAAATCTTTAAAAAACAAACAAAACATCTTTTATATGTAAGCTATGTTTATATTACACATAAGCTATACATAAGCTTGGGAAATAATTGCATACATATTACTTGTTCTACCTATGAAATACTTTGAGGTTGGTGGGGAAGGTAATATTTTTTTCTGATATGACATTGACTTAGATTACCTAATATTGCCTCAAGCCTAACATTGATGGAATTAACCCTTCTTGTCTCCTCACTCATTTCTTCCTATCAGAAACTCCAGACTAGACACCTCATTGCCTTTCTGATTCTTCTCTTCCTCTCCTCTCTCTGTCAGAATATTGTTAACTGTTTGATTTGGCTCTTGCATCTGCATGTTCTCTACTTCTACATCCCGCTCCCTCACTTTCAGTTTTCATCATTGCACAGTTAACTTATTCTAGCAATCTCTGTATGCTTTCATTGACTCTAGTTCTCTATACTGCATATTAAAACTAAGCCACATTCCTAGTCTGAGAATTTCAGCAGCTAGGCTCAAAAAAAGTCATGGTTTCTCTATTTTCCTTTGCATAAATTTAAACTCTTCCTGGTCATCTAAGGCAGTGGTCCCCAACCCCTGGTCCGCGGACTGATACCAGTCCGTGGGCCATTTGGTACCGGTCCGCAGAGAAAGAATAAATAACATACATTATTTCCGTTTTATTTATATTTAAGTCTGAACGATGTTTTATTTTTAAAAAATGACCAGATTCCCTCTGTTACATCCATCTAAGACTCACTCTTTTTTTTTTTTTTCTTTCTAAACACTTGTCTCGGTCACATGATACATTTATCCATCCCACCCTAAAGGCCGGTCCATGAAAATTTTTTCTGACATTAAACCAGTCTGTGGCCCAAAAAAGGTTGGGGACCACTGGTTTAGGGGACTTTGAGGTGGTCTAGGTTGACTCTGGCTCCATCTTGCATTTCTTATTATCATTTACTACATCCCAAAAGGGCCTCCTGATTTCAGTCAAACATGATTCTTTAGTAATGTTCGTATACACCGTTTTCATTCTGACACCTGAGTATTTGCTGTGGCACCTGACATACTTGACAGGATGACCTTTTTTCCTCTTTTCCTATCTATCCTCATTCGTACCTTAAAGCCAAAATCTAATCCCACTTTCTCAAATCTTTCTGGCTTACATTTAACTAATCTTTGAGACCTTAATTTTTGTATTATAGAGTTTAGATCTTCTTTTTTCTTTATTGTAGCTTATTACATTCACTTAGAGGTCATATTACAAATATTATTTTTTCTTAAATAATGTTTTGGAAAGCTAGATGATATGTTTTGTGAAGCAGCAAGGAAATCTTATTTTCCCTTTCATTTTATTCCTTTTGCCTTAACTTCAATGATTGGTTAAGCTTATTCTGCTATAAGGTCATTCAAAAAGGTAACCAGATGGTGAGTGCTTTCGTTTGGTTTGGCTTTCACTGGAATGCTGCTGATATGATGCTTCTCCTTCTCTCACAAACAATAGTTTATCTCAATTCTAAATACAAGCATCATGGCAGCTTAAGGCTACAAATCATTGTGGTTTAGATGACATATTATCTAGTACAAACATTTATTTAAATGGCCAGTGTATCTATAAATATCAATGAGATGGTTTGTTTATTTTTCTTAAGTTGAGTAGCAATTTTACAGTGGGTATGATGTGCACATCTCTTTCTTTGAGATGATTATGGAACATCTCAGTGGCTAAAACTGATGTTAAACCTCATACATGACGTCATTGTCTAAGGCTCAAAATGATGATTAAAATCTTACCTGTAATACTTAGATTCTGAAATAGAAGTTATGATATAGAACATGGTGATAATTGTCCTTTTCAATCCTCTGTTAAAAGTAGCTTAAAAGATGATAATTTTCAATAATCCAAAGCACCTATTTTTTCCAAATGAATAAATTAAGATGAAAATGAGTATTTAAAAAATTCCTCTTTTATACTACAGTGTGTCTGTAAAGTCATGGTGCACTTTTGACCGGTCACAGGAAAGCAACAAAAGACAGTAGAAATGTGAAATCTGCACCAAATAAAAGGAAAACCCTCCCAGTTTCTGTAGGATGATGTGGCAGCATGTGTGCATGCGCAGATGATGACATAATACCATGTATACAGCGGAGCAGCCCACGGCCATGCCAGTCGAGATGTGGATGGTACAGAGGAAAGTTCAGTGTGTTCTGTGGCTCGCTAAATTCAAATCCATAACCAAAGTGCAACGTGAATATCGGTGCATTTATAATGAAGCGCCACCACATAGGAATAACATGACTCGGTGGGATAAGCAGTTGAAGGAAACTGGCAGTTTGGTGGAGAAACACTGTTCTGGTAGGCCATCAGTCAGTGACGAGTCTGTATAGGCTATACGGGATAGCTACCTAAGGAGCCCTAAAAAATCTGTGCTTGAGCCCACATCGAACTGCACTGAATAGGTATGAAACTGGGAGAGTTTTCCTTTTATTTGGTGCAGATTTCACATTTCTATTGTCTTTGTTGCTTTCCTGTGACCAGTCAAAAGTGCACCATGATGACTTTACGGACACACTGTATATATCAATGACAAATATGGAAAAGAATGTACTCTGTCAGGTACCATGAAATTAACTTGGCTATGCCTAGTCTAGCATTGGATTTGGTTTTTTTTTGTTTGTTTGTTTGTTTGTTTTTTTTCTGAAGCTGAAAACGGGGAGAGACAGTCAGACAGACTCCCGCATGCACCCGACCGGGATCCACCCGGCACGCCCACCAGGGGCAACGCTCTGCCCACCAGGGGGCGATGCTCTGCCCCTCCGGGGCGTCGCTCTGCCGCGACCAGAGCCACTCTAGCGCCTGGGGCAGAGGCCAAGGAACCATCCCCAGCGCCCGGGCCATCTTTGCTCCAATGGAGCCTTGGCTGCGGGAGGGGAAGAGAGAGACAGAGAGGGAGGAGGGGGCGGAAGTGGAGAAGCAAATGGGCGCTTCTCCTATGTGCCCTGGCCGGGAATCGAACCCGGGTCCCCCGCACGCCAGGCCAACGCTCTACGGCTGAGCCAACCGGCCAGGGCCTGGATTTGGGGTTTTAATGGCACATTGATGAGGCTTCATGCAAAGAAGCATCAGTAACCTTTCTATTCTTTTTTTTCTTTCTTAGTGAGAGGAGGGGAGATAGTGAGACAGACTCCTGCATACCTCCAACTGGGATCCACCTGGCAACCTCTGTCTGGGGCGGATGCTAGAATCAACCAAGCTATCCTTAGTGTCCAGGGCCAACACTTAGACCAATCAAACTACTGGCTGCAGGAGGGGAAGAGGGAGAAAAGAAAAAGTGGAAGGGGAAGAAGGAGAGAAAGGGGAGAGAAGCAGATGGTCTTTACTCTGTGTGCCCTGACTGTGAATCAAACCTGGGACATCCATATGCTGGGCCGACGCTCTATACACTGAGCCAACCAGCCAGGGCCTATCAGTAACTTTTTACAAGGGAATGTTTTAACAAGTGCTACGGTGTGCAAAAATATTAAAAAAATTAATAAAAGAGAGAGAGAGATTTTGTTTTTGAGAGATACTTACTTTCCTTTGAAAGTAACTATTTTCCTCAATTCTATTTTTTTTCTGATACCTTTTCAATTGTAGTCAAGTAGACATAAATTTTACCCCTTTGGCCATTTTAAAGTGTGAAGTTTAGTGGCATATAAAAAATTCACATGCTGGCCCTGGCCGGTTGGCTCAGCGGTAGAGCGTCGGCCTGGTGTGTGTGTGGGGGGGACACCTGGGTTCGATTCCCGGCCAGGGCACATAGGAGAAGCGCCCATTTGCTTCTCCACCCCCACCCCCTCCTTCCTCTCTGTCTCTCTCTTCCCCTTCCGCAGCCGAGGCTCCATTGGAGCAAAGATGGCCCGGGTGCTGGGGATGGCTCCTTGGCCTCTGCCCCAGGCGCTAGAGTGGCTCTGGTCGCAACAGAGCGATGCCCCGGAGGGGCGGAGCATCGCCCCTGGTGGGCGGAGCGTCGCCCCTGGTGGGCGTGCCGGGTGCATCCCGGTCGGGCGCATGCGGGAGTCTGTCTGACTGTCTCTCCCCGTTTCCGGCTTCAGAAAAATACAAAAAAAAAAAAAATTCACATGCTGTACAACCTTCATGTCTAGGTTCAGAACATTTCATCTTCCCAAAAGGAAATCCCAGATCCATTAAGCAGTCACTTCAGTCACTTCTTATTTTCTGCCTCCCCCCAAGTCCTGGCCACCACTAATCTTTTTATCTCTGTGATTTACTTATTATGGATATTTCATATACATGGAATCATATAATATGTGGCCTTTTGTGTTCACCTTATTTTACTTAATATAATGTTTTTAAGGTTTATCCATATGGTAGCATGTATCACTACTACATTCCTTTTATAACTAAATATATTTCATTGTTTGGCTATATAATATTATGGTTAATCCATTCATCAGTACATGGGCATTTTGGTTGTTTCCACTTTTTAGCTATTCTAAATAGTGCTGCTGTGAACATTCGTGAACAAATATTTGTTTTAACATCTGTCTTCAGTTCTTTTGGGTGTATAGCTGGGTAGATATGCTGGCTCATGTGGTAGTTCCATGTTTAATTTATTAAGAAATCATCAAACTATTTTCCATACCATTTTTTATTTCCACCAGCCATTTATGACCATTCTAATTTTACCACATCCTTACCGATATTTACTTTTTGTTTTATTAAAATTTTTTTTTCTTATAGCCATCCTGATGTGTGGAAAGTATATATTATTGTGGTTTTCACTTGCATTATCCAAATGTCTAATGAAATAGATCATTTTCTAAGTGCTATTGGGCATTTGTATATCCTCCTGTTCCTAATACTCTAAATTATCCTATGAATCTAATACCATTAACCTATAGCATAAATTAATTCAACTTGTATCCTTCCTAGTACCATTTATTATTAATTTATGTTCCTCAAATGACATAAAATAATAAACCATAAAACATCGTCATGAAAACTATTCATTGAATAAAATAAGGTTCAAGTGTCTTGCTATTTTTTCCCTAAAATTTTTTAAAAACTTTAAATTTCATAAATGAATGGATTAGTTGAGTGTTGGGTACTCTGAAAGTGCAGCATCTTCTCTAAAAGATGTTCAATGATACCACAATTTTATCTTTAGATTCCTCCACCCCATTCTACTCTCTTATTCTATTACTGTCTTTCACATCTCTTATCATTTTAGTCAGAAACAGATTTGCCTACTCATTGAGATTCATATTCTGTACAGAAAGATGAGACAAATTGCCTCCTTCTATGCTGTTAACTCTCTTTTCTGTGACCTTTATTGTCTCTCTGGATGATTTCTTTTCCTTATAACCTCAAGAACTTAGACAAGCTTGAGACAGGGCTTTGTCTATGTCTAGGTAGTTAGTAATAGAGATCTGACTCTTTTGGGTTATTTGTGTGACCCCAATTTAGTGGGCCACAGGTGGAGAGTGAGGGAATCCCAGCTTTAGGAATGGCTGTTTACATGTGGGGGTTTGCTGAAGGCAATGGTGGGCCTGCTTCCATCACACTGATTTCCTCTAGTATTCCCTTAAGAAAAAAAGAGCAGCTGGATTCTGTTTTTGTTACCTGTTCCAGGCTATTCTTTGTTTTCATCCTGAGTTTTATACTGTTGCTTATAAGTAGAGATCACTTTCAAAAAAAGAACATGATGAATGTGACTATTGTTGCAAAGAAAAGTAGAAAGCGAATTGTTTTTAAATGATTTCTACCTCTCGCCCATGGTTCTAGTTGATAATTGTATTAGAATGCACTTATCATAAGTAATAGTGTATGTCTACTGAATATAATACATCATATACTTCAAAAAATGAAGCAAATTTCATTTGTGATACCTGAAACTTTCTATTGTACAGAAAAGTCCTGTAGATAATTAATGCAGTTAATTAAGCATGGATGTAATTGGCTACTTTGGAAAACAATTATCCACTTCACTGTCATATGAGAATAGAAAAGATGAAATATATACAAATTAGAGAGCTTTCACTGCAATTATTTGAGGTTATTGAAGATAATTTTTGTCTATATTGGACATTTAAGATGACCTTGCATCAACACAGGCATATTAGAAAAGACTAGATACTTTAAAATATACTTCTTTAGGCTTACTCAACCAAAGTTGTTAAAAGTTTGAGGCAACTTTTACAATAGTCAAGTCTAATGATGTTATGAAACCTTAAATGATGTTAAATATTTTAAAAAGTATAGTGTTCATTAGTATAACTTCCAGGGAAGATAAATTTAGAGAATTTCACTTTCTATTGTACTTTATTCTATAGAAAATAATTTAATATACAAATATTTATAGCTTGAAGAAAACTAATTAGCTTTGGAAACATGTTGGTACATATACAAAAAATCTGACACTATTCAACATTCAAAAATTCCACTTTTTATTGGCTATAGTAACAAATCATTAGGGAAGAAATGCCTGATGGGCATTAACACTGACAGATGGTAACATCCTGAAGTTAATATTTACCATTTCCATGCTTGAAAAGTTGCTTACTTTTAGAATTAATCTCCAAATGGTGACTCACTTCCAATTTACTGGAAAAGACAAAGTATGGTAGAATTCATTAAGAAAATGAAAGAAAAATATATCTATTTTTGGCATATAATATACCCTTTAGATGGTCTCCAAACAAAAGGATTATGTATGTTGTTATAAAAGAATATTAAAACAGAGCCAATTAGTATATTCCATAGAGACTTGGTTTATAGTTGTGTCCTTGGGGCAAATCAATCAAAGTTCTATGTCAGGACCTTTAAAAAATTCCTCTGAGTGTGCATCACTGAATGAATGTGCTAAGCATCAGTTTTTTCTAAGGAAAAACTAACAAACTAGGAAGAGCAATGGACTGAACATGCTTTGGTTTGTAAGTGTAAGGTATGTTCTGCACAGAGACAAGGTTAGTGCAGTTTTACTTATTTCTGCTTCCCGATGAACCACATAATCTTGCATAAAATATTGCTATCATGAAAAGAAAGAATTAATCAAAAAGGACATTAGGAGTATAAAATACTTGTTAAAATTGCCCATTTTTTTCAGTTATTCATTCAAAAGACACTTTTCAGTATCTGCATTAGGTTGGAAATTTTGTTTGAAATTTATAAATAATGGTGTTTCCTTAAGAAGCTTAGTGAAGCAATAGAATCAAATGAATACATCAGTATTTTAGTTGCTAACGAAGGTATATATAGGAGATAGTATAATTAGGTGTAAAGGACAAATAAGCCATTTAAGAGACAAGAAAGTTCTCTTGTCTTATATAGAGGTGATAAGAGTTATATAGAGGTGATAAGAGTTTGTGTTCATTAATTCAACAACAATTTATAGATTGCCTAGTATTTTTTTAGAAACACATAATACCTGAGCTCACGAACCTTATAACATTTTGAAAAATGGGTGGTTATCACCAGTGGATGGGGAATAAGAGTGCATTCCAGGTGAAAGCACAGAGTCTTTGCATATATTTGGAAACATTAGTCCTTGTGCCTTCCACATCCATCTACCACTTGTAACTTAACTGCTAGAGATCCTCCTATCCCACTCCCAGGGAAATAATGCTTAGCTTTTTTTTTTTTTTTTGGTTTAGTTTTTCCTATGAAAGAAAACACTGATTGGTGGTGGAGGACAAAAAGACTTAAAGAAACCAATATATTGCCTGACCATTCTAAGGTTATTCCCAAGTACTGAGGAGTTCAGCTACATTTTTAACTCAATGACACATCGCAGAATAATCAGTTGGTGATGAGCTTTTATTTAGTGCTCTGAATTGTGAGCAGACTTTTCCATAAAAAAGATGAGCTGAGCAAACAAACATTGTCAAGAAATTAAAAATAATGTAGCAGGTTTAGTAAGGCAGAAATTGGAGACCATGCATTAATATAAAACTTAATAAAGATTTTCTAATTCAGTTTCACTTCCCCATATCAAAATATGATATGTTATTTATACCCTTATCACAAGCCTCTTTTTCTATTTTTGGCTTTAGATGTTTTTTAGTATTCAAAAGTAGCAATGGGTGTAGGAGGATTTCTAGTTTTGCAAGGCTGTAATGTGGAGCATAGTAAGAGATGACTCTGGAAAGAAAGGCAGGGTCATAAACATGAATGGCTTTATGGGCACTGATTAGGAGTTGTGCTTTATAATAAAAACAATGGAAATTACTACAGATCTCCAAGCAAAGGAGTGGCATATTCAGATTGCAGTATTTAAAGGTCACTTGGGTGCTTTGGAAAGGTCATAAATGGAGGGAGAGAAGGTCTCTCAGGTTACTATGGAAACAACATTAATAAGGGATATTAAGAATCTGTAATAAGGCAGTAGCCATGGGAATAGAGAGAAGACATTTGACTCAAGGTATTTCAATGCTGTAGAATTTACAAGACTTGGATGTTGATTTTGAGAAAAGAAGAACTGAAAGATCAGTCTAATGACAAATGAATGTCAGACTTCATCAATAAGGGAAATCCTGAAAGTATTGTTACATTTGAGGTAAAAGAATTAGTGTAGAATAGGTGAAGACCCGCAGCTGAGAAAAGGTGCTTACCCCGTCCATGGTGCTGAGGCTTGTGGCTCCAGGCACAGCACACAGCACCACTCGTGGGGGCAGGGCAAAGGCTGATGCTTGTAGACCAGGCACATGAACACAGCCCGTCCCATGGAGGAAAGGCGGAAACTGCAGCAACAGCCACAGCTGGCTAGCACCAGCAATGCCCATACCTGAATGCCAGAGGCAGCGGCAGAGGGGGTGGCAGGCCTGCAAAAGACCACACCTAAGAAACACAGAGGCCATACCCATTGGACTTCAGTGGCCACACCCTTCTTATACACAGACAAAATGAGAAGGCAGAGAAATGTAATCCAATTGAATCAAGAGAAATCACCAGAAAAGAACTTGAATGAGTCAGATATAACCAAATTACCAGATGCAGAGTTTAAAATAATGATTGTTAGGATGCTCAAAGATCTTAGAACAACAATAGATGGTCATAACAAACAACTAAATAAAGAGATAGCAAGTATAAAAAAGGACACTGAGATAATAAAAAAGAATGAGTCAGAAATCACAAATACAATATCAGAAATGAAGGCAAAAATGGAAGGAATTAGAAGCAGGATGGATGAGGCTGAGGATCTAATAAGTGAGTTAGAGGACAAGATAAATGAAGGCATGAAAGCACAGCAGCAAAAATAAAGGACACTCAAAAAGTCTGAGGAAACTCTAAGAGAGCTCTGTGACAACATGAAGAGAAATAACATCCACATTATAGGGGTTCCTGAAGAAGAAGAGAAAGAACAAGGGATAAAGACTTTGTTGAATCAAATCATAGCTGAAAACTTTCCTAAATTGATATAGGAAAAAATCACACAAGTTCAAGAAGCACAGAGAACTCCATTAAAGAGAAACTCAAAGAAATATACGCCAAGACATATCATAATTAAAATACCAAAGCTAAGTGATTAAAAAAAAAAAATTAAAAGCTGCTAGAGAAAAAAAGGCTATCACCTACAACAGAGCTCCATAAGGATGATGTCCGACTTCTCAACAGAAACACTCGAGGCCAGAAGGGAATGGCAAGAAATATTCAAAGTAATGCAGAACAAGAGCCTACAACCAAGACTACTTTATCCAGCAATGCTATCATTTAAAATTGAAGGAGAAATAAAAAGCTTCCTAGACAAAAAAAAAACCCTCAAGAAATTCATTACAATGAAACCAATGCTACAAGAAATGTTAAGGACAAGTTGTAAACAGATCAAAGGGGAAAAAGAATATAGCAAAAGAGAAATACAGCTTTAAAGAGTAAAATGACAATAAACAACTATATATCAATAATAACCTTAAATGTAAATGGATTAAATGATCCAAACAAAAGACATAGAGTAACTGCATGAATAAGAAAACAGGACCCATACATATGCTGTCTACAAGAGACACACCTTAAAACAAAAGATGCACATAGAATGAAGGTAAAAAATATTTGCATGGAAAAAAATATTTCATGCCAATGGAAATGAAAAAAAATCTGGGGTAGCAATACTTATATCAGACAAAATGAACTTTAAAACAAAGGCTATAGTAAGAGATAAAGAAGGTCACTACATAATGATAAAGGGAGCAATCCAACAAGAAGATATAACCATTATAAATATCTATGCATCTAATATAATAGCACCTAAATATATAAAGCAGACTTTGATGGATATAAAGGGCAAGATCAACAGCAATACTATTATATAAAAGTAGGAGATTTTAATACCCCACTAACATCACTAGATAGATCCTCAAGAAAGAAAATTAACAAAGAAACAGCAGAGTTAAAGGACACACTAGATCTACTGGATTTAATAGATATCTTCAGAACCTTTCACCATAAAGCAGCAGAATATACATTCTTTTCAAGTGCTCATGGTATATTCTCTTAGATAGACCACATGTTAGGGCACAAAAGCAGTCTCAACAAATTTAAGAAGATTGAAATTATATCAAGCATTTTCTCTGATCACAATGGCATGAAACTAGAAATCAACCACAATAGAAAAACTGAAAAATACTCAAACACTTGGAAACTAAATAGCATGTTAATAAATAACAAATGGTTTAACAATGAGATCAAAGAAGAAATAAAAAAATTATTAGAAATGAATGATTATACAGCAACTAAAAATTTATGGACACAGCAAAAGCAGTACTGAGAGGGAAGTTCATAGTATTACAAGCATACCTTAAGAAGCTCGGAAAAGCTCAAATAAACAACTTAACCCTGCATCTAAAAGAACTAGAAAAAAAAACAGCAAGTAAAGCTCAGAGGTAGTAGGAGAAAGGAAATAATAAAGATCAGAGCAGAAATAAATGACATAGAGGCTAAAGAAAAAATACAGGTGATCATTGAAATCAGGAGCTGGTTCTTTGAAAAGGTAAACAATATCAATGAACCTTTAAGAAGATTCACCAAGAAAAAAAGAGAGAGGACTCAAATAAATAAAATTAAAAATGAGAGTGGAGAAATAACAAATGACACAGCAGAAATACAAAGGATTGTAAGAAAATACTATGAAGAACTGAATGCAAAAAATTAGACAACCTAGATGAAATGGACAAATTCTTTGAAACATGTAATATTTAAAACATCAATTGGGAAGAGTCAGAAAAGCTCAACAGACTGATTACAACAAATTAGATCAAAACAGTTATCAAAAAAACCCCAAATAACAAAAGCCTGGGGACCGATGGCTTCACAAGTGAATTCTACCAAATATTCAAAGAAGAACTAACTCTTATCCTTCTCAAGCTATTTCAACAAATTCAAGAGGAAGGAAGAATTTCAAGTTCCTTTTATGAGGCGAGCACAATTCTGATTCCAAAACTAGGCAAAGACAACACAAAGAAAGAAAATTATAGGCCAATATCCCTGATGAATCTAGATGCTAAAATCCTCAACAAAATATTAGCCAACCGAATCCAGCAATATAAGAAAAAATCACACACCATGATGAAGTGGGATCTATTCTGGGGAGCCAAGGCTGGACAATAATTGCAAATCAATCAATGTGATTCATCACATAAACAAAATGAAGGAAAAAAACACATGATAATTTCAATAGATGCAGAAAAAGCATTTGATAAAATTCAGCACCCATTCATGATCAAAACTCTCAGCAAAGTGGGAATACAGGGAACATATCTCAACATGATAAAGGCCATCTATGACAAACCCACAGCCAACATCAACTCAATGGGCAAAAATTAAAAGCAATCCCCTTAAGATCAGGAACAAGGCTGGGGTGCCCCCTTTCACCACTCTTATTCAACATAGTACTGGAAGTCCTAGTCACAGCAATCAGACAAGAATAATAATAAAAGGCATCCAAATTGGAAAAGAAAAAGTAAAACTATCATTATTTGCAAATGATATGATATTGTATATAGAAAACCCTAAAGTCTCAGTTAAAAAACTACTGGACCTGATAAATGAATTCAGCCAGGTGTCAGGATATAAAATTAATACTCAGAAATCAGAGGCATTTTTATATACCAACAATGAACTGTCAGAAAGAGAAATTACAGAAACAATCCCCTTCACTATTGCAAGCAAAAAAATAAAGTACCTAGAGGTAAATTTAATGAGGGAGATTAAAACCTTGTACTTGGAAAATTATAAAATATTGATAAATCAAGAAAGATACAAATAAGGGGAAGCATATACCGTGCTCATGGTTAGGAAGAATAAATGTCATTAAAATGTCTATATTACCCAACCAATTTATAAATACTATGCAATACCAATTAAAATACCAATGACATACTTAAAGATATAGAACACATATTCCAAAAATTTATATGGAACCAAAAAGAACACAAATAGCCTCCGCAATCCTGAAAAGGAAGAATAAAGTGGGAGGTATCACATTTCCTGATATCAAGTTATACTTCAAGGATATTGTACTCAAAACAGCTTGATACTGACATAAAAACAGGCATATAGATCAATGGAAAAGAACAGAGAACCCAGAAATAAGCCCACACCTTTATGGACAACTGATATTTGATAAAGGAGGTAAGAGCATACAATGGAGTAAAGACAGTCTCTTTAACAAATGGTGTTGGGAATCTTGGACAGCTACCTGCAAAAATATGAAACTAGACCATCAACTCACACCATTTTAAAAATAAACTGAAAATAAATAAAAGACTTAAATATAAGCCGTGAAACCATAAGCATCTTAGAAGGAAACATAGGCAGTAAGCTCTCTGACATCTCTTGCAGCAATATATTTGCCAATTTATCTGCACGGGCAAGGGAAATAAAAGATAAACAAATGGGACTATATCAAACCAAAAAGCTTCTGCACAGCTAAAGACAATAAGAACAGAATAAAAAGACAAACTACACAATGGGAATATTCATATTCGACAATGATAAGGGGTTAATAACCAAAATTTATAAAGAACTTGTAAAACTCAACACCAGAAAGATAAACAATCCAATCAAAAATGGGCAAAAGAAATAAATAGATACTTCTCCAGAGAGGATATACAGATGGCCAATAGGCATATGAAAAAATGATGAACGTCACTAAGCATTAGAGAAATGCAAATTAAAACCACAATGAGATATCACCTCACACCAGTCAGAATGGCGCTCATCAACAAAACAACACAGAATAAGTACTGGCGAGGATGTGGAGAAAAGGGGAACCCTCCTGCACTGCTGGTGGGAATGCAGACTGGTGCAGCCACTGTGGAGAACAGTTTGGAGATACCTCAAAAAATTAAACATCGAACTGTCTTTTGACCCAGCTATCCTACTTTCAGGAATATACCGCAAGAATACCATAGCACTGTTTCAAAGGTGAAATGCACCCCCATGTTTATTGCAGTATTGTTCACAATAGCGAAGATCTGGAAACAGTCCAAGTGTCCGTCAGAGGACGAGTGGATTAAAAAGCTTTGGTATATATATATATATATATATATATATATATATATATATATATATATACACACACACACACACACACACACACACACACACACACACACACACACACACTATGGAATACTACTCAGCCATAAGAAATGATGACATCGGATCATTTACAATAACATGGATGGACCTTGATAACATTATACGGAGTGAAATAAGTAAATCAGAAAAAAAATTAAGAACTATATGAACCCATGCATAGATGGGACATAAAAATGAGACTCAGAGACATGGACAAAAATGTGATGGTAACAGGAAGTGAGGTGGAGGGGTGGGGAGGGGGTGAGGAAGGAGAGGGAGGGAGTGGGGGGAGGGTAGGGGCACAAAGAAAACCAGATAGAAGGTGACGGAGGACGATTTGACTTTGAGTGAGGGGTATGCAGCATAATCAAAGGTCAAAATAATCTGGAGATGTTTTCTCAGAACATATGTACCCTGATTTATCAATGTCACTGCATTAAAATTAATAAAAAAAATGCTTCAAAAAATAAAAAATTAAAAAGAATAAAAAGAGTGGTACATATATACAATGGAATTCTATGGGGCCATGAAAATGAAAGAAATCTTATCTTTTGCAACAACACGGATGGACCTGGAAACTATTATGTTAAATGAAATAAGCCAGGCAGAGAAAGAAAAATATCATATGACCTCACTCATTTGGGGAATCCAATGAACAATGTGAACTGAGGAACAAAATTGAGACAGGGAGAGATCATAGGGACCAGAGGAAAAAAGGACAGAGGAAAAAGGGTGATAGGATGTGATAAACCTGAAGGGAAGGGGGGAGGATCTATGGGGAGGGGGGCAAGGGAGATGTTGAGAGGAATACTGGGGAGCCAGGGTGCATTTGTGTCAACATTAGACTCTATGTAAACACAATAAATCAATTAAAAAAAGAATTAGTGTAGTTGTAGAGATATTAATTTTGGGGTGTTCCTCTGTTAGTATTCAGTCAGTTAAATCAAAACTACAATACTATACAAGTTATTTGTGTTTAAAAATTATTTACACTTTCAATGAAAAGTAGATTTGAACACAGGGAGTTAAGCAGGAAAGTACAACTACATGATAAGTAATTCCTAAGATTATTGTTATTAAATTGAATTTACATTTTTAAAATTTTGTGCTTTTAAAAATTATAATAGTTGTCATTTAGAGATTCTATGCCAGGAACTGGGTAGCAAATTCATGTGCGTTATTTAATTTTTCCTAATAACCGTTTTCTGAGACAGCTATTAATAACCTCATTTTATAGATGGGGCAACTTGGACACAATGATTAACTAACTTGCCCATTGTGATAGTAAATATCCAAGCAACTGGGACCACTCCTATAAGACTTTATAACCTGTGCAGTGAGCAATTGTGTTGTATATTGCCTTCCAAATGACCAGGTGAACTGGAGAAAGCTCAACTGTCCACAAGATTTACCATGCCCATATGGCATTTGAGCATTTCTATTCTTTCACCGTCCCCCACACTCCACTGGGACAAGTTTTCTTCTGACTCTGTGGGCTGCACAAGCCTGGGCAGTTTGATAAGTAAGAAGGTGCCCTGGATGAAATATATATATATTTCAGGAGCAGAGAATTAAGTGGTATTCCTTTCCTCCTTAGCTTTATGACTGCGACAACTGAACCTTAGTATTATTAGCCCAAGCCACCTGTGACTGGAAGCAGCCATGATGGCTGCTTCTACTCCATGATGTCATTTTGGGCAGGACAGGAGAAAGACTCTATATAAAATGCTATTTAATTCTTTTTGACAATTACTTGTTTTTACCAGATTAGATCACAGGACACAAACTTCAGACCTGATTTTTTATTTATACTATCTAGTTAGACCAATTTTTCTTTGCTGCAAAGAGGAGAAAAGCCACTTTTTATTGACTAATATACAGAACATAACTTAAATAGTTAATGTTAAAAACATCTGGGAAATCTTTGCAAATGCCAGATTTGAGAATCTTGTTCTCAAAATGTGAAGGTCAGAAACAATTTCAGAAAGCATGGTCACATGTTTTAAATAACTGCTTTCATTTAAGCAACTGTAAATGTACATAAATAATTCATTGTTTAGCATTAATAAATAATGCCAAGAGAAGAAAAGATTTATTATAGAGAAGAAATTTAACATTAGAGAAGAAGTAGAAAGCCTGGACATATTTCTACATATAATAAAATATATTTTTTTAGAGAGAATATTGCAAAATGCTTAGATGGTTTGGGGTAGAATAGAAATATCTGGTCTTGAACTTTTTTTTTTTTTTGACAGAGACAGAAAGAGAGAGTCAGAGAGAGGGACAGATAAGGACAGACACACAGGAAGGGAGAGAGATGAGAAGCATCAATTTTTTGTTGCGGCACCTTAGTTGTTCATTGATTTGCTTTCTCATATGTGCCTTGAAAGTGAGGCTACAGCAGAGTGAGTGACCCCTTGCTCAAGCCAGCGACCTTGGGTCCAAGTTGGTGAGCTTTGCTTAAACCAGATGAATCCACGGTCAAGCTGGCGACCTCCGGGTCTCGAACCTGGGTCCTCAGCATCCCAATCCGATGCTATATCCACTGGGCCACCACCCGGTCAGGCTGGTCTTGAATTGTTTAAAATTCTAATTATTTAAGAAGCCATCTGTGGCTATTTGGATTTAAGTTACATAAAATTACATATAAGAAAAAATTTATTTCCTTACTCATAGTAATAATCAAACAAATAGAAAACATTAAAAAGCTAGTATAAAGGAGGAGAGGGTAGTAGCTAGGCCAAAGAACGATTCTTAACTAGCCCTGTTTAATGTATGAAAGATTACATATCAGATATAGGCTATCTAGTTTTAGATAAACATCTCCTATATTCATTTATTTATACTTAGTTTGTTTTGCAGTTAAAAATATGCTTCTCTCTGTATTCTTTTTTTTTTTTTTACTTTTGGCTAAGACAAAACCACTTTTGAACAATGCAAGAACTATGAGCATTTATCTATCTCTCCAGCCATCCATCATCTATGCTAGATCCTTAGTTCTTTCAATAGATCTAATAACATGAAATTGTTGACTATAATATAAACTCAAAACTTTAATTTCCCAAAGAGAAACAATTTGTCTTCTTCAATAGTTTTACTTACCTGAAATCTTCCCACTCTATAACATACAATAAGATCAATCGATGTTGTTACAATGCCACTGTCTCGTGAAACATCTTCAAATTCTCTCATTGCATTCCAAATATCCTTCTTTAATAATCTATTATTATATTTAATTTATCCCACTCATGAGCTCAAACGAGTGAATGTTTAATTTTATTAACATAAATAATATGAACTGTATTAGTTATTTAAACGAGAGATTTGTTGACCTGACTGCTGGGTAGACATTATAAGATGAATCTGCCTAATTGTTTTTGTTAATTAATTGTTAAATGCTATAGTTATTAGGATTAATATTTACTTTTAAAGCTTTAGTATTATTATTTTTGTTGTAATTGTAACTTTTTAAATTCTTCCTTCTGTTCCTCCTTTTAGTCTCTTCTCATTAACCTTGAAAGACTGCAAACATTTCAGTACAGTTTTATATAATTAGATAAATATTTTACAAAAATAAAAATAAACTAAATCTTGAATTCTTGAAATTTTTGGTTATTGCAGGACTTGAGTATCAAGATTCTGGAAAAAAATACAATTTCTTTGAATTAAGTTGGATAAAATATCAGTAAAGTAAACCTTGCAGATTTAAAAATATAGGCTTCCATTATAATTGCTACTTTATTTCATCTTAAGACAATCATAAACCTATTGTTTGAATAGACTCTTTTTGAATTGTTTTCAGTCTAAAGATTATCTCTAAGATGATACAAGACAAAGAATTTGCCACTTTCAGGGCCAATAAATATAAGGTTTTAACTAATGAATGATTCTTTTGGGTGATTAATCTTCGTTGAATGTCAACATTAATATTGCTAGGCTTGGAGAGAGATTTTTAGAGAAATTTATGTCCTTAATAGAATAGGAATTTTTGTTTAGATTTTTCATTTTCCATTTTAGGTAACCTAACATGCTGTTGTTGATGCACAGAGTTGGAGGAGGCCCACAAAAGCTATACTTTTACTAAGTCATATTTGTCATCTAATTATAGGTGTTTTGTCTAAAATTTTACACTTGACCCAGGCAAGGGAAGTTAGCTTTTCTTTCCCACAATGGGTGGGTGTATGTTTGTGATACACATTATACACACACATGTATTTTGAGTTGAAATAAGTCCCCTGTATACCATAAGATATGTATCAACAAGCACTATATATATATCAAATGATCAAGTTCAACATACCTGTAATTAACATAAATAATTGTTATAACTCATATACATATAAGGTACAGAGAGATAATGAAAGAGAGTGAAACAGTCAGCCTCTCTTTGTATATCTGTGATGAGTAAGCTCAGGAGCTTCAATGAGACATAGTCCATTAGATGGAATGGCATCCCGCAGAAGCTGGTCTGTAGAAAGAAATACAACAGAAGGAGATGTGCCAAGAAGCAGAAATAAAAACCTGTTTGTGTGTTTCCAGCAGGTTTTGGATCTACATTTGTGTAATCCTGAGGCTCCACTACTTTCCCTTCCACACCTGATAGTCATTAGGTTCTGAAGAGAGAGCCCAATGGCCTTTAGGCAAACCTTTTCTTTTTTGTATATGCTTTCTCTACATAAACTCAAAGCATCCCAGATAACGTATTTGAGAAGAAAAGCATTGCTTAAAGGACAAATAAGCAGTTTTTCTTAAGATGCTTTATCTGTTTATCTGCTGCAGAATGCTGCTATAAAATAAAGTAAAATGCATTTTGAGTCTACAAAAAAAGCTGTTTATGTGTTTCTTTCTGCATGACATTTAAAGATGTCTGAGTTCCATTAAAACATATTTTCAGGAAAGGTGCTTGGCACAGATATACTGTTGGGATCGTTGCTCTGTGATAGGCTTAGCAAAATCCATGGCAGTGTCATTGCCATTGGTTTATGGGGATAGAGATTCATCATGGCACTTGTAATGAGAAGATTTGTAGCTAGCTTTTCTTCTTATCTGCCTCTCTGTAGCTATAGAAATAGCGTTTTGAAAACCTTACTTTGATAGAGCTTTAAAATTCATTCACTGATGTTTACTCTGTATACATAAACATATGAAATATGCCTGAAGCCAAATTATTAAGAAATTAAGACCTTGATAAGAAATATGCAAATTTGGGTCACATTTATTAGGAATTTAATTTCTGCAAAAGTTCATAAAAGATATAGAAGTAACTTGCATTTTGGATTTGTGAATTTCATATTGCCCATATAAATAATAAGATATTGTCTAATGCCCAACAAAAAAAATGCTGCTTTCATTAAAATCTGTTTAGACCTACTTAGGTGAAGAATGACTGGGAAGTGATTTGAGTGGACTAGAAAAAGTTGCCCTAATTTTCAGTGATATTTCTTAGTGAAATTTGATGTTTGGTTTTATTATAATTTTTAGTTAAGCTCTACTTTCCAGATGTCTTTTTCCCAAGTACAACCCAACTGATGAATGTACATTAAAAAGCTGACTGTTCTTGTTTTGTTTACAACCAAAATTCTGTTTTTCAACCAACCAGAAAGACAATTTAATTCAACAATAGTGATCAAGTGCTGAGTATGTGCCAAGCATTGCACTTAGAACTGGGGACATAAAATTGAGTAAGATCCCCAATTTCCATGGAATATAGATACATAGACTGATAATTACAACAGTTATAAGAGTGCTTACTGAAGCATGGCAAGGTCCTAACAGAATTTAAAGGAGAGAAATTTAAATTAAAGGCTGGGAGTTCATATACAGCTTTCTGGAATAGGTACCCCTTTACAATCAAGTGAAATTAGCTAAGAGGAAAAGGAAAGGCCATTTTATAGATTCCAAACAGTGTGCCAAAGACAAAATCTCAAAATAGAGTATTCCTGGAACTGCAAGCAGTTTTGTGTTGTTAGAGAACAGGGTATCTTTATGGCAAGGGTGGTTAATGAGTCTAGAAGAAAATTGAAGGGGCTTGTGAAGTCTTGATTTAATAGTGAAGGTATTGGGAGCCATCGAAAGATTTTGTTGTGGAAAGAAAATACTAAAAGTTCTAGATAAGTTTTTTTTATTTAAATATAAAGTATAGGCACTGGCCAGTTGACTCAGTGGTAAAGCATCAGCCTGGTGTGTGGATGTCTGAGGTTTGATTCCAGGTCAGGGCATACAGGAGAGGTGACCATCTGCTTCTCCATTCCACCCCCCCCCTCTCTCTCCCTCTCTTTCTTCTTCTTCTTCTATAGCCATGACTCGATTGGTTTGAGCAAGTTGGCCCCAGGCACTGAGGATGTCTCCATGGCCTCACTTCTGGCACTAAAATAGCTTGGTTGCCAAGCAACAGAGCAGTGGCCCCAAATGAGCAGAGCATCACCCTGGATGCTTGCGGGGAGATCCTGATTGGGGTGCATGTGGGAGTCTGTCTTTTTGCCTTTCTGCCTCTCATTTAATTAAAAAAAGGAAAAAATAAACAAAAAATAAATACAAGTATACAGAAAAATGCACATATTAAAAGAATACAACTCAATAAATTACTTCAAAGTGAACTCTACACAAGTCAAAAAATTAAAATGCTACCTGCATATCAGAAGCTCATTCTTCATTACCTCTCTCTCTATTCCTCTCAGATTAACTACATTTTTACCTCAAATATTGTAATTTTTTTTAATTTTATACAAATTGAATCATTCATCAAGCATCTTTTTGTGTGATTCTGTCCCTCAAACTTTCCTTGTGAGATTCAGTGGTGGGGTTGTGGTAGGCATTGTCATTAATTTTCTTTCTGAATGGTATTCCATTATATAGTGATATTCCATAGTATACTACAATTTATTTTACCTTTTAACTGCAGATAGGAATAGATATCAGCATTTTTCTAGTCTGGACCTATTATAAATAATGATGCTATGAACATTATTATACCTTCTGGGTTATGTACATCTATTTCTGTTTGTTACAATTGTCAGTGTAGAATTGCTGGATCATGTTCAAATTTAGTATATCATGTCAAATAGTTTTCAAAATGATTGCACCCATTTATATTTATACTTTCATCAAAGTATCAGGTTACATACATATGTAATACCATTATGTAATATTTTTAGGGGGTTTGTGAATATTTACATTTTAACAATGCTAGTGGGTTATAGTGGCCTCTATTTATTTTAATTTGTATTTTCTTGATCAATGTCAATGTTAAGTGAATTTTAAAATGTTTATTGGTCATTTGGCACTCTTTTTTTTTATTATTTCTTTAAAATGAGACCCATTGTCAAATCCATATATTCTTCCATTTTTGGCTTGCCTATTCATTCTTTTTGTGTCTTTTGATAAAATAAATTATTAATAACAATGTAGTCTAATCTATATTTTTCTTTGTCTTAGAGCATTATTTTTCTGTTTAATAAATCATCCCATGCCACAAATTCATATTTATTTTTATTGTAGAATTTTTATTTTTTAGCTTTAACATATATATCATACATCTGGAACTGGTGCTTGTGTTAATTATGAAGTGAGAGTTATAGTTTTTGTCACTTGTCTGTCTATATCTATCTAACTATACTTACAAAGCACCATTTATAGAAAAGATTGTTGCTTTTGGTGCCATTTTTGTCAACATAAAGGGTTATTTCCTATGTGGTTATAGCTCTGAACTACCAAATTTCATTGGCCTATTTGTTTCTCCTTGCACCAAAACACAGTACCTTAATCACTATATTTTTATAACAATTCTTTGTATGGTGTTACTTTGTTCTTGCCTGTTTTTGGCTCTTTGTATATCTATGTTAATTTTATAATAAGTTTGCTAATTTCCACAGAAGTACTTGTTAGTATTGTATTGGGATAACATTGAACCTATCTATATACATCAATTTGGAAAGTCTTTCAAATCATGGTCATGGTATTTCCCTCCCATTACTCTCAGTAAGCTTTGTATTTCACTGATACAGAGGTTTTGCACAACTTCTGTCAGATCTATTCTTTAGTGTTTTATATTTTTTAATACTATTAAAAATGGTTTTATTTTTATAGGTCTGTATGATTAGATTTTGTTGGTGATATAGAGAAATGTAATCATTCTTTATATTGATTTTTATATCTAGAAACTTAATGATCTCCCTAATTCTAGTATTATGTACAGATAGATTTTTAGATTTTCTACATATCCACTTCAAATAATGACAGGACTACATATTTTCCAATAAGCCTAGCTCTAGGGGAAGACCTCAAATTTCGATGCTATATTTTAATCTCATTCAGAATATTTTGTAATTTTTACTTTTGATATATTCTTTTACTCTGGATTATTTACTAGTAGACTACTTACTATTTAAATAATATATGGATAATTCTTATTATTTATTGCTAATTTTATAGTTGAACAACACTGTAGTAAGAGAAATGATCCATATAATTTTATGACAAATTGATACCTAGTACCCAAAATTGAGAACTAATTATCAAGTAGCTTACTTCTAGAAAGAAATTACTCTTGGAGGTTAAAGATTGACTGGCTTTGCTGCCCTCAGCATCACTCTTCCCCTCCAATGGATACTGTCTACGTCTCCAAAGACTAAGGAGTAGGGAAGAGGAGGTATCAGTTATCAGTCAGTAGAGTTGTGGGTGTTAGATTTGAAGGTGAGACTTCTATGGCTTTGTGATTTCATTTTCTTCAAGGCAAAATGGATGATTACTCACTCCAAGAGAATTACACATATGGAATTTTTGAGACTTGCTTTAATCGGCTCATAATTATTGCTGTATGATGCCTAATGAATTCCCTCATCCATTTTTTTCCATCAGCATTTCTAATCATTTCGAAGTAGCTCCTCATTTCATTCCAATCTAATATACCACATTTTGTAAGTATGTGTGTGTTCAGAGAAGCTATGTCTGTTTATTTTAGTACTGCTTCCTGTGCCTGTCATAGAACTTTAAATACCTACATAGAGCAGTGAAACAATATAGATGAATTAATAAATTTATGTATAGATAGTGGCCAACTTTGGTTAAAGTTAGAACTTCAAAGAATAGGTAGTCAGGATGTGAGACTGCAGTGTGGAAATTTGAGAAGAAACGACTTGAAGAATAAAAATAAATTAAGATAGTATCGTCGGCCTAGCGTGCGGAGGACCCGGGTTCGATTCCCGGCCAGGGCACACAGGAGAAGCGCCCATTTGCTTCTCCACCCCTCCGCCGCGCTTTCCTCTCTGTCTCTCTCTTCCCCTCCTGCAGCCAAGGCTCCATTGGAGCAAAGATGGCCCGGGCGCTGGGGATGGCTCTGTGGCCTCTGCCTCAGGTGCTAGAGTGGCTCTGGTCGCAACATGGCGACGCCCAGGATGGGCAGAGCATTGCCCCCTGGTGGGCAGAGCATCGCCCCTGGTGGGCGTGCCGGGTGGATCCCGGTCGGGCGCATGCGGGAGTCTGTCTGACTGTCTCTCCCTGTTTCCAGCTTCAGAAAAATGAAAGAAAAAAAAAAAAAAGATAGTATCATCACATGTATGCTAAAGGAGAAAAACATACCACAAGGCAGCAATAAATAACTGTAAAGACTCATTCATGATCAAAACTCTCAGCAAAGTGACAATACAGGGAACATATGTCAACATGATAAAGGCCATCTATGACAAACCCACAGCCAACATCATACTCAATGGGTAAAAATTAAAAGCAATCCCTTCAGATCAGGAACAAGGCTGGGGTGCCGCTTTTCACCACTCTTATTCAACATAGTCCTGGAAGTCCTAGCCACAGCAATCAGACAAGAAGAAGAAATAAAAGGCATCCAAATTGGAAAAGAAGTAAAACTATCATTATTTGCAGATAATATGATATTGTATATAGAAAGCCCTAAAGTCTCAGTCAAAAAAGTACTGAACCTGATAAATGAATTCAGCAAGGTGGCAGGATATAAAATTAATACTCAGAAATCAAAGGCATTTTTATACACCAACAATGAACTGTCAGAAAGAGAAATTAAGGAAACAATCCCCTTCACTATTGCAGGCAAAAAATAAAGTACCTAAGGTAAATTTAACCAAGGAGATTAAAGACTTGTACTCAAAAAATTATAAAACATTGATAAAAGAAATTAAGGAAGATACAAACAAGTGGAAGCATATACTATGCTTATAGTTAAGAAGAATAAACATCATTAAAATGTCTATATTACCCAAAGCAATTTATAAATTCAATGCAATACCAATTAAAATACCAATGACATACTTCAAAGATATAGAACACTGTTGGGCAGATAAATTATATTATGCTCACTTTGTTAATGATGGCACTGCCTACATGGAAGCCTGTCGCCCAGGTGATGGTATTGGTTGCCCTTCTTGCTTGAGATGGGCATGATTATATTAATGTGTGTTGGGGTCAGGCTGTAGGCAGACAAGATCCTTGTAGACTGGGGCTTGGTTTTTGGACTAAGCCTTTCCCACCCTTTTTGATGTGGGGTGGTCCACTCTCATGAGGAATCTCATTTGCCTCAGATAAGTGACTTTGTATCAGAGACTTTCTTGTTTGTATATTGGATTAAAGGTTTTGGTTTCTACACTATAAAGTAGGGCAGACCAGGAGCTTGCTCTCTCTTGGTTCTTGAGATTAGCATTAAAGAAGAGAGCAAAGAAAGGCCACATGGAGGAGAGGAGAGGTAGCCATGATGGCGGAGTGCTGAAGGAGAAGCCAGTTTGTGCAGAGAGAGAAGAGGTGAATGAGGCTGGTGAGGTAGATACCTTTGATTCTAGGTAACTAGGATAAGTCAATAGCTTTGTGAGCACTGAATGAGTGGGTTTTGGAGCCCAGTGTGTGTTTTTACTTGCCCACTGGGTGCAAGCTAGGATTAAAGGTGATGGCTCACCAGTTTTTGGCTCTGTTGTTTCATTACCGTCTGTCTGAATCCAATGTGAACCTGTATGGGCCAGGTGGCTGTGATGGTGGCCATGGCTACAGGCTTTGCAAACACATATTCCAAAAATTTATATGAAACCAAAAAAGAACACAGCCTCAGCAATCTTGAAAAGGAAGAATAAAGTGGGAGGTATCACACTTCCTGATATCAAGTTATACTACAAGGCCATTATACTCAAAACAGCTTGGTACTGGCATAAGAATAGGCATATAGATCAATGGATCAGAACAGAGAACCCAGAAATAAGCCCACAGTTTTCTGGACAACTGATATTTGACAAAGGACGTAAGAGCATACAGTGGAGTAAAGACAGCCTCTTCAACAAATGATGTTGGGAAACTTGGACAGCTACCTTCAAAAAAATGAAACTAGACCACAAATTTACACCATTTATAAAAATAAACTCAAAATGGATAAAAGACTTAAATATAAGCTGTGAAACCATAAGCATCTTAGAAGAAAACATAGGCAGTAATCTCTCCGACATCTCTCGCAGCGATATATTTGCTGATTTATCTCCACGGGCAAGGGAAATAAAAGACAGGATAAACAAATGGGACTAAGGACCCGGGTTCGATTCCTGGCCAGGGCACACAGGAGAGGCGCCCATTTGCTTCTCCACCCCTCCGCCGCGCTTTCCTCTCTGTCTCTCTCTTCCCCTCCCGCAGCCAAGGCTCCATTGGAGCAAAGATGGCCCGGGCGCTGGGGATGGCTCTGTGGCCTCTGCCCCAGGCGCTAGAGTGGCTCTGGTCGCAATATGGCGACGCCCAGGATGGGCAGAGCATCGCCCCCTGATGGGCAGAGCGTCGCCCCATGGTGGGCGTGCCGGGTGGATCCCGGTCGGGCGCATGCGGGAGTCTGTCTGACTGTCTCTCCCCGTTTCCAGCTTCAGAAAAATGAAAAAAAAAAAAAAAAATGGGACTATATCAAACTAAAAAGCTTTTGCACAGCTAACGACAATAAGAACAGAATAAAAAGACAAACTATACAATGGGAGAACATATTTGACAATATGTTTGATAAGGGGTTAATAACCAAAATTTATAAAGAACTTGTAAAACTCAACACCAGGAAGATAAACAGTCCAATCAAAAAATGGGCAAAAGGGATGAATAGACACTTCTCCAAAGAGGACATGCAGATGGCCAATAGGCATATGAAAATATGCTCAACATCACTAATCATTCGAGAAATGCAAATTAAAACTACAATGAGATATCACCTCATACCAGTCAGAATGGCGCTCATCAACAAAACAACACAGAATAAGTGCTGGCAAGGATGTGGATAAAAGGGAACCCTCCTGCACTGCTGGTGGGAATGCAGACTGGTGCAGCCACTTTGGAAAACAGTATGGAGATTCATCAAAAAGTTAAAAATCAAACTGCCTTTTGACCCAGCTATCCCATTGTTAGGAATATACCCCAAGAACACCATAGCACTGTTTCAAAAGGAGAAACGTACTCCCATATTTATGGCAGCATTGTTCACAATAGCGAAGATCTGGAAACAGCCCAAGTGTCTATCAGTGGATGAGTGGATTAAAAAGCAGTGGTACAGGCCCTGGCCGGTTGGCTCAGTGGTAGAGCATCAGCCTGGCGGGCGGGAGTCCCGGGTTCAATTCCCGGCCAGGGCACACAGGAGAGGCACCCATCTGCTTCTCCACCCCTTCCCTTCTCCTTCCTTTCTGTCTCTCTCTTCCCCTCCCGCAGCCAAGGCTCCATTGGAGCAAAGTTTGCCTGGGCACTGAGGATGGCTCTGTGGCCTCTGCCTGAGGTGCTAGAATGGCTCTGATTGCAGCAGAGCGATGCCCCAAGATGGGCAGAGCATCGCCCCCTGGTGGGCATGCTGGGTGGATCCTGGTTGGGCGCATGCGGGAGTCTGTCGGACTGCCTCCCCGTTTCCAGCTTCAGAAAAGTACAAAAAAAAAAAAAAAAAAAGCAGTGGTACATATATACAATGGATTACTATGGAGCCATGAAAAAGAAGGAAATCTTACCTTTTGCAACAACATGGATGGTCATGGAAACTATTATGTTAAGTGGAATAAGCCAGGCAGAGAAAGAAAAATATCATATGACCTCACTCATTGAGGAATCCAATGAACAATGTGAACTGAGGAACGGAATTGACACAGAGGAGAGATCAAAGGGACCAGAGGAAAAGAGGACAGAAGGAAAGGGGATGATAGGATGGGATAAACCTGAAGGGAAGGGGGGAGGGCACTATGGGGAGGGGGGAAGGAAGATGTTGAGGGGAATACAGGGGGGGATGTATTCGGGGCAACACTAGAATCTATGTAAACACAGTAAATTAAAATCAATTAAAAATAACTGTAAAAAGTTGTATTGAGTCCTGGGCAGATAGCTCAGGTGGTTCGAATGTTGTCCCCATAGGCCAAGGTTGCAGGATGATCCCCAGTCAGGGCACATACAAGATCAGGCAATGACTGCACAAATAAGTGGAACAACAAACTAATCTTTCTTTCTCTCTCTCTTTATACACTCCTTTCTCTCCATACCTTCTCTTTCTAAAATCAATAAATAAAAATAAAAAAGTTGTGCCAAGGTCAAGAACAATAAGATCTAAAGTATATCTGTTTGAGGAAGGAGAATACTCCTAACAAGGGTAGAAGTGGATTAAGTAATATAAATGCTAGACTTCAGATTTAAAATTGTTGCATTGTAGATTATTCAGATAATTTCTAAAATAATTCGGATAATACAATCCTTTCTGTTTACTCCATACACTGCATGTAGGTAGAGATTAAATTTCACGGCTAGGAGAAACCTTGGTTTAATTTGTCCTTCTTACAAAGATAAGAAGTAAAAGGCTAAAGTTGTGCAGCAAAAGGAGAACCTATATGTTTTGTACTCATTATTTTTTCTCCCTCTTACGCCATCTGTTGTATACAAGTCATGTACTCTCAGAAGGAAGCACACCATCAGACAAACAATCAAGAGCAAGGTTAGCCTCACAAAACACAGTTGGTAATTTGCTAGAGGGTGGCATTTACTTTGTTGGCTAGTTTGGGATATGAATTGTTTTTTCACATCATTGCTGCTCTTTAAAGTCTCCTCAATGGCATGCGAATTTAGGGGGGATGAATATTCAGAGTTCATAACATACTGATAGGGTTCAATTTATCTAAGTATCAGTTGCTAACAAATAAGGCAGACAATTCAGAAAATAACATGCAAATTAAATGAGGAGGTAAAGAATTTAGGTTATAATCTAGCCTCTAGCAAAAAAAGCAACATGTGAAATAACAAGATAACCAGATGGCCATGAAGTTCTGAATTCCTGGGTGTTCAATGGAAAGGAATTTAAGGAAAGAAAATCATATTTAGTGAACACTTGATCCTGTAGGCACTTTAAAACTGTTAAGCAATTTAATCCTTATAATAAATATGGGAATAGATATTATTGTTATTATTTTTATATTTCAAAAGGAAACTCCAGACCATGGCCAGTTTGCTCAGTGGTAGAGCATCGCCCAGCGTATGGATGTCCTGGGTTTGATTCCCGGTCAGGGGACATAGGAGAAGTGACCATCTGCTTCTCCACCTCCTTTTACCCCTCCTCTTTCTTCCCCTCCTACAGCCATGGCTCAAATGAACAAGTTGGCCCTGAGCACTAAGAATGGCTCCACGGCCTGCCTCAGGCACTAAAATACCTAGGTTGCTGAGCAACAGAGCAACGGCCCTAGATGGGCAGAGCACTCCCCTGGTATGGGGCTTGTGTGGTGGATCCATTTGGAGCACATGTGATATTCAGTCACTCTGCCTCCCTGCTTCTCACTTAAGAAAAACAATTTAAAAAGTAAATTAAAGAAAAACCCCAAAACAAATGAAACTCCAAGACACAAAAAGCTTATAGTAACTTGCCTAAGAACTCAAGTGAATAAGTTACAGCTGTGGGATATGAGCGTCAGTGTATCTGTCTATAGAGGCTACGTGTTATCCATAGCACTGTATAGCAGATGAGAAAACTAAGGTTCAGAAACATTTTCACTGCCTAAACATGTAGAACAACAACAAGGTAAACCTGACCTGTGCTCAAGTGTTCTTCGTTCTGTAGTCTGTGCAATTCCTCCTTCATCTGCTTTGGGAACTGGACACGCACCCTCCCATCCTTAGGGGTGCATAATTCAAATTACTATACTGAGAGCAGTGAGAAATCCTGTAAGAAAACCTGTTTGCTTTTACTCAATTCAGCTTTACTGCTGTGTTGCCGATTTATCCGACCAAGTTATAAGTATTTTTACCTGTAAAATCTATTAACTTTGTGCCAATTTCATATCTTATGGAACACACTGAGAAATGGTGCCTTGTGACAGCTGGTGTTACAATTGACCAAAGGGTGTTTAATGAAGCAGCAAAAACAAATCTCACTCAACCTTTCTATTGTACAAGAGTTTCACTGCTGATGATTTATTGTACACCTCTTAAACTCTTCCGATAGCTGGAGTAAGAATATTACTGAGACATTTTGTACTTTGCTTTTTTGAAGTCATCTAATGCCAACTGAGAATGAAAGCATAATACATAGTTATGGTTTTATACCTTTTAAATGATATTTTAAAAAAACCAGAGGAGGGGACTATGAAACTTTTTTGGTGTCTGAAATGTATAAGTATACTGTCTGAAACAGAGCTATTAGGGGCTAGAGTTGAGGTTAGCATTCAAGTCTTGTTCCTGGCTTAGATGTAGTATGCAATTATGTAGCATTATGCACAATTTTTAACAGAAAAATCAGACTTTGTTAAAAATTTCACACTGCTGATGAAAATCATTTAACTTTAAAAACAGTCGAAGAGGAACCTGAATCTTGTGGGAAAGTATTGTTATTCCCAGAGTACCTGCAAATAATCTGTCCCTTAAATTACCTAAAAACAATTTAAATGCAATCAGATAATGTGATGAAGTGTTCAGTGAGCTGTGGCTAATGCCTGCTTATACCCAATTGAGTTCCGAACGTGATCTGTGTGAAGGATTGTGTGGTTTTGCGCAAATGAGAGGCAACCTAAAATTGTTTAGTTATTATTGTGACTTTTTTCATCTTACTGTGTGTCTCCAATACACTATTATCTATTGCCCCCCACACAAAACTTGCTATTTGTATAATGTGCATAATCTGAAGATAATGAGAAAGAGGGGAGGAAGGGAGGAAAGTAGAAAGAGAGAAACAGACAGAGATAGGTGTGCATCTCTCTAAAAATAAAACTACATTTAATTTAAGAAAGGGAAAACATTAAGAGCATGTTACATAAGTTAGCAGAATCAATGTTCAAGTTTTTAGTAACTGGCCTAAGCATCATAGTAGTTGTATGTATAATTGTTGAATTTCAATTAAACTTTTAGAATATAAACTTGTATCCAGCCATCATAAGATTTGTCTATAAATATTTAGCTGAAATTCTATTAAACATATATTACTTCCCACATTTTTTCATCTCATGCATATGTTTGCCTTTTCCACTACATAAATGTTAACATTCATCACATGGATCATTTTTAAGAAAGTAAAATTTTCAATGACATTTGATAAGGAAAAAAGATAAATTTTACATACAGACTTTTAGAGGAAATACACCCAATAAGAAAATGTATTGCAGCAGGCCAAGCAAAAAGAAATGCAGGTTAATTTTTATTTATGGTTAATAGGTTTTCTATGGTTTTCAAAATAAAGATTTGTTTTTTCCAAAGCTAAGAATTTATAGAAAAGCAACTAAATAGAGAGGTCAGAATTTTTTTAAAAAAATATGTTTTAGAAAGTATTATTGGAGGGTAGTATTGTGGAAATGGGTGGCAAGAACTTGTAAGCGTAATTGATATAGGTCTCGGGAAGAGATGGAGAGGATTTGGAATAGTTTGAGTTTGAGATTGGAGTTGAGGCTTTCATAGGAGGTAGACAAGAGGAAGATTTGGCTTATTGATCTATTGTCTCTAACCCTTTTGAACATCAGTGTGGCCCGTGAATAAAGTATGCAGTTGTGTATGGATAGGAAAATGAATGTGTATTTAAAGTCTCATGCTTTTTTTGTTTGCATAAGTATTATAGATGGTATTCTTTCTAGTGACAATTTTGTGCCATTTTTAAAGAAATAATAAAACATGGCAAGTGGTAAATCGTTGCTGCTTCGTTCCAAAGACAGAAGAAGCATTTAGGCAAGTCAAATAGATCAGATCATTTTTCATGTAGCTCTTCAGTATGAAACAGAAGTCTTTGCTATTTAATTCTGGTCTTTTAAACTCAGCTTTTCAGGGCATTGTAATCCTTGTTTATGCATAGATGAGTTTATGCATTATTCTTACGTAGTAAAGCAACTTGCCAATAAATTTGAGTATGACTTAGCATCTAGATGGCTCATTAGACTTGTAGAAATTGAAGCAAAATGTTTATGTATATTGCAGTATTAACGAAGTAGTAATCTAATCTAATATAATCTTGGGAAACTATTGACAGATTCACTGAATTCCTGTAAGTGTGTGGGGAAATGATTTTTTTCAATAAATGGATCCATATAATCATATTGAAAGTAAGTCAGTCACAAACCATTGGAATTCTCTATTTTGTTCTTTTGACTTTTGCATGTATCTTATCTACCCTCTTAGCTTAAATTTCATGTCTACACAAATGACTCGTTGGCCAATATATCTGGTTCTTCATCCTCTTGAAAATATTGCATACACTGGCTTCTTAATTAGCAAACTGGATTATAAAACACAGTGAGATTACATCACTAGCTTCTCATCATCTGCAGCATTGTAGCTCCTGATACTCTGCCAGGTCATTCTCATACGTTCTTTTGTAAAAACCGTAGAAAGGCCTGCTAGGAGAAATAGAACCCTATTTGTATAAATGAGAAAACAAGTCAAATAGATAACATTCCCTTAAAAATCTGTAACTAGTAATTGTCAGAACTGGGTTTCAAATTTAGCCCTGATAGACTGTAAACATCACGATATTTCTACTACCCTGTTTCTTGCCAGTAGCTCCATTCAAATAATCTATAGGAATTAGTCATTTTATTTCATTTATAGAAAATTAATATTTAATAACACCGCTCAATTGTAATATTATCACGGTGATTATAAAAAATAAATTCCACATGAAATGAATGTTATTTATTCTCTTCTGTCTGTGGATATTTAACTTTATTCTATAATTAATAATAACCAAGGGTTAAGGGATACTCATGTCAACAAGCCAACAAGGGAAACAGTATAAAAACTGTTTGGCTCGGCCTTAGCATCATCATAGGCCAGGCCTGTTTCCTGGCACCAATTTAGTAGTCTAGATACTGCAAGCCTAGCTGTACGGACCTGCTCATTTTCCTGTGTATTACCCCACTCACTTGCCTAACATTTTTTGAAAACTGGATTCCTTCTCCTTGGCTGGGTTCTAAGTTCAGTGCTCGGTACTCTATGGACAAAACCGGCATTGGCTTGTCATCTTGGAGTTCGTTCTCTAGGGGGAGATACAGATATTAAACATCTCAACATTGCATGTGTGTGTATATCCTATGTGTTACATGTACTATGCATATGTATGCATATTTATGTACATGTGTGTATACATGTATACATATTTGTATAAATGTATTTATAAGTACTATAAAGTTAAAGAGTTTCATGAGAGAGAATAAAAGTGGGGATATAATTTAGATGGGTGGTTTTGGCAGTCATTACTTTGAAGTAATATTTAGGCAGAAACCAAAAAGATGAATGGGAATTAAGCCAGTGAAATAGTTAGGACAATTGTGTCTCCTTTGAAGGTGTAAGAATAGACCAGTGTGTCTAGAGCATGGCAAATGTGTCAGAGAATCACATGGAACAGTAGTGGAGGGGGTGAGCTTCTCTAGATTATGTGATTGTCTCAGTTCCTTCAAACACTTTGGATTCTAGTGTGAATGGAATGGCATTAAAAAAACAAGTCAGGCTGCAGCATAAGAGATGGACTGTAGGGAGTCCAACATTGTAACATCAGTTAAGAGTCTGTTGTATTGACTAGGTATTGCCACTCTCAACTGAGGAGGTAGTAATGGTGATAAGGACAGATGGACAGAGGTAGATGAACTCAAGATATATTGCTAGTAGATTGGATGTGAGGCATGGGTCAAGAATGACTCCCAGGTTTATAAATTGACCAACTTACTGATAATTCTGTCAATAAAGCATGTTTGGGATTCTTATAGAAGACATGCAGTTTAATTAATAGCATTAATAACTTAATTTGGGACTTTTCAATATGAGAGAACTGTGGAATATCAGAGTGGATATCTCAGCGAGACAGTAAAAAAAAAAATAGTACCTAAAACTCAGATTTCAGATCTGTACAAGAGATATACATGGGAGGGTAATCAGGTTATAAATGGAATTAAAAGCCAAGGAAAATAAGATTAACTATGGAAGAAATATAGTTCTAAGCTCTGAGTATCTCCAGATTTTAGTGATTGAACAAAAGGAGATCTAGAAGTTTGTCTAGGGATGTACGAGAAAAATAAATGGAATGCTCTAGTTTCACAGAAACTATATATTTCAAGGATAAGCCTGACCTGCAGTGGTACAGTGGATAAAGTGTCAACCTGGAATGCTGAGGTCTCTGCTTCAAAATCCCGGGCTTGCCTAGTCAAGGCACATACCAGAAGCAACTACGACTAGTTGATGCTTCTCACTCGTTTCCCCTTCTATCGCTCTCTCTCCTCTCTCTACAATTAATAAATAAAATTAAAAAAAGAAAAGTACATAAATGTGTCAAAGCTTTTGTAAGTTGTAGTCAAGAGAAAGTACTTCTTGGATTTGACAACATAGAATTCACTGGCTACAAATAACAGAATGTCAATTCTAAGTGACATACTAGTAAAGGAATATATTTTTTCACATACCCAGAAAGGCAGGTGGAGCTGCTCTACAATTGTTTAAGACAATGGCACAATGTTGTAGAGTTGCTCCTTGACTCTTTTTTTTTTTCAAGTGAGAGGAGGGGAGATATAGAGACAGACTCCCGCAGGCAGTCTGACTTGAATCCACCCAGCAACCCCTGTCTAGGGTCGATGCTCAATCAACTGAGCTATTTTTAGTGCCGCAGGCTGATGCACTTGGTGCAACTGGAACATCTTTAGCACCCGGGGCTATACTCAAACCAACTGAGCCACTGGCTGTGGGAGGGGAGGAGGGAGAGAAAGGGGAGAGAAGCAGATAGTCATTTCCTTTGTGTGCCCTGACCGGGAATAGAACCCAGGACATCCATAAGCCAGACTGATGCTCTATCCACTGAGCCATTCAGCCAGTGCTGCTCCTTGACTCTTGATGGCATTATATCCCAATAAACTTTTAAGTTAAATAAATGTTTTTAATACATTATAGCTTGGCTTAGCCTACCTTACCTTAAATGTACTTAGAACACTTATGTTAGACAATGTTGAGCAATTATTTTGAACATTATTTCAAGAGAATTTGCCTTTCTTTTCTTTTCTCACCAGACGTAAGAGACACAGGTGGATATTTTGTACACTTGATATGCAAAAAGACAAAACACAGTATCCAAAATATACTGACGACTCAGTAAACTACAGAGTATCAGTTGTTTACCCTTGTGATTGGGTTTCTGATTGGGAGCTACAGCTGGCTGCCTGGCTTTCCCCAGCAACACAAGAAAGTGTCCTACTGCTTATCTCTACTGGGAAAATATCAAATTTGAAATACGGTTTCTACTGAAAGCTTATTGCTTTTATACCATTGGGAAGTTGAAAAATTATAAGTTGAACCATTGTAAGTTAGGGACCGTCTGTCATCATCTTTCCTCTCTATAAGTCTTACCATGTTGGCTTTGTCTTAGGCCAGATTCCAGGCTTCAGCACTTGAAGGTGTTATACCTAGCCAAGATAGTGCCAAAGGAAAAAAGACAGCCTCTGTGCTATGAGATTACCATTCCCAGGTTCTCTCAGCAGTCTTGACACTCAGGTTACATTGACCAGAATTACATCACATTTTGCTAGATTTGCCTAGGTGAATTGTCAAGGTTATTGTGATTACTGAAATTGGTTTATAAAATTAAGGATCCATTTCCTGGGGCTGGAGATTGTTCTAGACTTCCCAGGAATGTCAGAGTCATAGTTCCATAAGGGGCAAGAAAGCAGGTTAGAAGGGGAGGTGACCGACAATGTCTTCTACACAGGAATACAAATATTAAGCCAACAATTTAACATACCCTGGAATTTTTATCACATTTGATTATTCTCAGAAGGATATAGGATCATATATTTCAAACCTCTAACATATCTTTAGGTGATAAAATGATGTGGATAAAGTTCATCTTCAGCACCCTCTCTTATTTTTTCTGTTACCACTAGCTCTATTGTCATCAAATGTTGTTGTTTTGCAATGTTATGTAACTGACTTCTGTTTTATCATCTGTATCTGCAGTTACCAAGCCAGTACTTTCTTTCTTTATGTAGTCAAGTACTTGAAGGTGTCAGTTACTGATTTGGCCTAATAGAGTACCATTCCCAGGTCATGTTTGAAATTTACGAGCTGTATTTAATATTAAGAGGACAAAAGTTGGTGGTGGGGAGGAGGAGGAAGGGAATTATTAGAGAAATTTTAGGGCCTAGTATAAATTGATGGTGAAGAAATTTTTTTATTTTTATTTATTTATTTATTTTTACAGAGACAGAGAGTGAGTCAGAGAGAGGGATAGACAGGTACAGACAGACAGGAACGGAGAGAGATGAGAAGCATCAATCATTAGTTTTACATTGCATGTTGCGACACCTTAGTTGTTCATTGATTGCTTTCTCATATGTGCCTTGACCGTGGGCCTCCAGCAGACGGAGCAACCCCTTGCTGGAGCCAGCGACCTTGGGTTCAAGCTCGTGGGCTCTTGCTCAAACCAGATGAGCCTGCGCTCAAGCTGGCGACCTCGGGGTCTTGAACCTGGGTCCTCGGCATCCCAGTTTGACGCTTTATCCACTGTGCCACTGCCTGGTCAGGCTGATGGTGAAGAAATTTTGAGTAGAGGACTTCTCCAGATCTGCAAAAAAATTGCACAGGCCCTTATTTTGCTTTAAGTGGAGGCTTTTGTGTATAGCAAAGTTTATTCTTAGCCTACAACAAATAAATGCTGCACAATATAAAATCAGCTAATTCTGATAAGGTTTAAGTGACTTATTAGGGTTTCTTATAATATATTAAAATGCCTAGCTTAGTACTCTTCTCTTGGTAGTTCTGTTAGTATGACTAAATAATACATACACATGTAACTAAATAACTATTTTTTGTGATTCCATTCATTTGTATTATCAATACAATCAACATATGCTGAGCTCTTTTGGGCACATTTCTATTCAATTACATGGGAATGAAGCACAACAGCCCTTGCTAGTTCTCACCTGAGAAGGTACTCTAGTTCTCATTCACACTAGCAGCTGACAGGCCGCTAAAAGTATGCATTCTAATTGTACTGTTGCTCTCTGTCACAGACATTGATTATAAATCATATTTTTAGCTTCTATCTGTTGAACAAAGTTTCTACCTTCTATTAGAAAGAGACATGTTTTTTATAACACTTTCTGAGCACATTCAATTTATGTGTTTTGAATGAATGGACATTTGTTGGTAGCCTTCTCATTATAATCCTACATAGTATAGATTAATCTCAGCCCATCTGGATTGATCACATTCTTATCTCCAAAGTTGCCTGGAGCATGATGGTGATGCTTGACCAGTGTCAGAAAAAAATAACTAGAGATAATTATGTTTTATAACCATGGTTGGTTTATGAATTATTTCATGGGTGGGACATATCAACCTATCAGCATTGTTTGATAAAAGTAATTGGATTTATGATTTGTACCCAATTTCCATGTAGTATGATGGGTTTTCCCCCCATGGTTACATGTGCTTAATATATATTAGGTAGATATTAATGTTTATCTAATGTGTATATTTGGTTATATATAATATATATATGTAATATTATATGCTATAAGTATATAGCTCAGCCTTTGAAATTTCCTGAGTAATCAGAGTGTCTTTTGTACACTAATGAGATGACAGTTTTGGCTGAGGGGCTCCCAGACAACTACAGAATGGTGCTGGTCACTATAGAAACCAACCATGTCATTAGAGGGTTGTAACTTTTAGTCCGATGCCCTGACTTCTAGGAAAGGGAAAGGAGCTGGCGATTGGGTTATAAAAATGCTTAAACAGTAAGATTTGCAGTGGTGAACACATGAACCTGCTGGGAGCCCCGCACGGTTGTGGAGGACATGGGAGCTCTGCACCACCCCTGCCCCACACCTTGCACCCTGGATCCTTACCCTTTGGCCCTTTCTGAGTTGTATCATTTCTAATAAACTTGTACTAGTAAGTATAGCACCTTCCCAAGTTGTACTGGCAAATAACCCAGTCCAAATGGAAGGTGTCATGGGAAGCTACAAAGTTGTGGTCAGCCGGGCATAGGCTGGTAGCTTGAGTACCGCATTTACAGTTGGTGTCTCAGGGAAGCCTTGTTGGGGGGTTGTGCTCTTACCCTGTGGAGTCTGTGCTAGCTCGGGATAGTGGAGGAATTGGATTGAATTGTTGGATGATTATTTGACATTGTCAAATTAGGGAAAAGGTTGTTGATTTTGGAAAACACATCATAGATGGTCACATAGTTAGAATGTGCCTAGAATACGCCTAAGTAATCAGCTCATTCAAGAAACTCTCCTGCCCCATGATGAGCAGATTTTGGACATCGGATATCAAGGTTCTTTGCATATCTACAGGTGGTACTGAAGCAGACAAAGCATGTCTCCTACGGCTCAGGTGTGAGAGGACAGACAAGCCTATACCTATGAACTTGCATCCCTTTCAATCCATCTGCTTCTCTCACTATTGTATTATTTCCTGTACTGGTAGCACAGCTCTTTCCTGAGCATGAACTGTTTTAGTCCTTTGAACTTTTCTGCAGTTGAACACTTAAAATGATTAAGGCATAATTAATACAGATTCTACCATCAATCTTCATTAATATTCTTAGTCATATTAGCAGACTGGTAGATGAAGAGACAATTCTAGTATTTAAAACCCATCCTGTCAGGGATATATTGGCACAAATAGCTGCTATGTATTAATTAGATGTTAATCCCATATATTTCCAAAAGTGAAAAATATCCCTTTTTTCATAATTCTCATAAGTATGTTTATGAGAATTGCCCTACAATATTTAGTTCTTTTCTAACAAAAAATGTAAAACATAAAAAGAATGAGGAATTAAGAATTTGGTGTAGACTGTGGCAGCTCAGCACGCTCAGAGTTATGTTCAGCTGGTCATTGTATTAATCTCTCTAAAAACTCTATTTTTAAGTGGGACACAGAGAGAGTGGTAACTACTAATCACTTTAAATGTGTCCATTTAAATCCCAAAGAAAATTTTGCTAGTCCTATAAATTCTGCACGGAGTTATTCAGACAATGTATTTATCATATTTATTCATCTTCCTGTGCAAGTGTAAAATTTACATCTGATTTATTATTTCAGAGTTTTTATTAACAGATATAATATTACCATAATAACGCTACCCTAGTATGGGTAGATTTAAAAATGGTAAATAACAGCTCTATTCATAAGTGACTAGTGAAAGGAGGTGTTAATATCTTAAAATTTCAAAATACAACAACTTAATTAAGCACACATGTAGTTTCATGTATTTAAAAGTTGTAATAAAGTAAATTATGAGTGCTTTATTTGATAATAATTAAATATTGAATATAAGTAATATTATATAATCAGTAATTAATTTCTAAGTGCCTGCTTTAAAGAATTAAGAAAATTCTGTTAAGCAGCTAATTAAGAATTAAAGGGTTGTTTTAAATACTATATGTCAACCCAACAATCTCACTCAGATTTCAGTGTCTATTGACCAGGTGGTCTGTGCATGGCAGATAAACCCAAGCAATCACTTTTCAATAAGCAAGGTTATATTTTCAGACATTCTACAGGCATCACCGGCTTTTGACAGACAGCTGTCCTCCCCCATAGTCACCCACACATGGTGAGGAGTGAAACCCCAGCACTGAGTCTTCCTTATCACGAACTGGATGAAGGAGCTCCAAGTAAAGCACCAAATTTTGAGAAGAAAAAGAAAAGAAGGTCATCTGGCCATTTGCCTATTATTAGATTTCATCCCACGGTGGCTACTATTGATCTAATATGAGTCTTCCAAAATGGTTTACTTGGATATATTTTTTTGAGTTATACATTCCCTAGGAAATGGAGTTTCATATTTTCTTTGTGAAGCCTACCGTTCCTGTGTGCTTTCTGTGTAATTGACCAAAAAAAAATTCTAAAATTATTTTGCTGTATGAAAATGTTACGACAGTTAACAGACTAGATATTTGACCTAGGACCATCAATATAAAAATGACTGGTTTTACACCAGAGGATGCAGTGACCATAGAATAGTTTTAAAAGGTTTAATTTCAGTCAGCTGGCTAGCAGCAGAGGGCAGTGCTCTAAAGCAGAATGCATAATTTCCTCTATGTTTGAACTTGGATGGCTTGTATTAGAAAGATGATTCCTTTGCCCATTAGCTAGATGAATGTGGATTCACAAATGCATGCTCAGGACATTTATAAAGTTGGGGAAATAATCACCTTCCTTCTGTATATCTTCTAAGATTACTGTGTGGATATAAGCATCCAGTGCAAGTTCTTTATGAAGCAATTCCTCATGCTCTGGGCATTGTTTTCCTCTTATCTATGGAAGAGCTTTTCTTCCACTTTAAATTACAGTTTTTTATGTAGTTGCTTTACTCCAATGTCAGTATGAATTTTAATTTTTTTTGAGTGTTGAAACTATGTATTACTAATGTATTTTCAACAATAACAAGCAGAATGCCTCTTCTCCAACAATGATGATAAAAAATGCCTTATATATCACATCCACTCATCAATTTATTAGAAGGCAATCAACACACACGCACATATACACACATCTGTATATCTGAGATAAGAATTTTGAGCTGTGACTTTCTTATGTTAAACCATTAGGAAAATTGAAAGCTGAATTTGTTTTTCCTATCCTCAGGCTTGGAGATAAATTTTACTGAGCGATTATGAAATCTGAAGGGACTTAGATAATTGTACTTTTCTTGCTTACATAAGTATAATAATAAGAGTGAATGTGCCTGTATTTTTTTCCTGAGTGTTTCAAAAGTTGGGAAAGGGACATTGGGATGCTTTTAGCAAAAGGACTCAACATTTTTCAAGTGGAATGCACAAGAAAGGTCTTAAAGGAAAGAGCCCTGAACAGACAGCCAGGAGCCTAATAGTCACACTGGAATCTGGCTTATTTCCTCAGTTACATCAGTTAATCTTTCTATGTCATCCTTCACTTTTCTGAAAAATGATCAAAAATAATATTTGATGCTGAGATGTGGGATCATTGAAGGGAGCGAGATGGATAGGAGTGAGATTTTAGTCCTGCTTTTAAATGGAGTCACGTGTTTTATTGTTTTCTAGGGCAGATTAAAAAACAAGAATGTTAATGTTTGCACTGAGAGAATCGATTGACTATTAGGCATGACTCTATCCAGGGATATTCACTGCATTAAGTGAAATAGCATAGTATGTAGTTTATTTTTCTAAAAGCTGACCACTCTGCCAAAAGATCTGTGGTTACATGCTAGCTCAGAACAGAAACCCCTAAATTCTCCTTGATAATCTTCAGATGTCTATCCTTAAAGAGCTAGAGTCCCTTGACTACTATGATGTTTACAAAAGACACAAATATATAAGTTTGGTTATAAGTCAAAGTGTTACTGAACTCAAGGGGCTTCCACTAGGGATGCTCCCTTCAAGAAGGAGACATGGTTGTCTCAAGATAGGTATTTACTTGCAGCAAAGGAGAGAGGAGGTTTCACTCCAAAGCTCAGGAAAAAGGCTTAGCCATTGCTTAAGTGTGCTATTTGGTCAATTTCACATTGATTTCTCCTTTGCAGTTGGCTAGCTTATCTGGTTGAGTTCCTCATCCAGTGTATTGCTGGTCTGCAAAATATTGTGCTACATTTTAACATTTAGCAAGAATGACATTTAGAAATGTCCAGACCTTGAGATCCTTGTCCTATCTAACAAAACAATGGGAAAAAATGTTATAAGCATGAACTAATAATAGAATTCAGGACAAACAATATTGCTACTAGTAAGTAATGACCACAGAGTCAGATCATCAGGAAGATATAGTATAAATGTGTATTCACTTAAAAACTGAACTTCAAGATATAAGTGGCAAAAATCAACAAAACTGGAAAAAGAGATACATTCGTAACTATAGTTGGTGATATAAACAATCTTCTCTTAGTAATTGAAAAGTCGTTGGAAAAGCTATAAGAATATAAAAGTCTAGTAATAGTATTAACTGACTTAACGAAAATTTATAAAACACACCATCCAGTAACTACAGAAAATGTACTTTTCACGTGTACATTGTATAGTTTGGAAAGTCCCCAATTCTACTCACAGGTTCAATGATTTGATAAGATTCATGGAACTCAGACAAGCCATTTTACTAACAACTCTAGTTTGTTACTAAAGTAATACACTTACTTATATAATATTCACAGTTCTTTAAGTAAACCAACATTAATGGACCCAGAGCCCTCCAAACAAGTGTAGTATATAGTTCGCTTGATAAAGTTGCCCATTCTTGAGACTGTTCTTAGACTTTAACTTCTACAGGCATTGAGTGAGTAGTGGCTTTGTTTTGCCTAACCATATGGCCAGTTTAAGTAGATCATCTGATATTATTTAAGTTGGAACTGATCACTGAAGCGCAACCAATAAGGACAAAGCAATTTTAAAGTAGTTTGCCTAAGAAATGTCATAGGCTATATCATGCATCTGTGAACTCTTCCCAGGTTACCCTACTTGGCAACCATCTTAATTATGAGCGTAAACATCCTTATTAATTCTGAAGATGCTTCTTACAAATTCTCAACACTTTTCTCCAAGACCCATCCACCTCTTCTAGATGTTCTTATCTAATAGGCCGAAGTAAAGGCCAAGTAATAACGAGAAAGAATAAGGACTTGGGAAAAACAAGTAATTTAAAGTAACTACTATTTTCTTCAGATTAACTGTCCTCTTTTGTTTAGAAAACTTTAGTAGTTTCTTATTCTCTAGGTAAAAATTTTAGCAGGCTTCAATTTAAATCTAAGGACTTGAGATATTTCTTCCTTCACCAGATGACAGGACCGCTGTAATTTCTAGTCATATATATGACTTAGTGCTCAAGTTTGAATTTTCAAAAAAGGCTGTCCTCTCACTGAAAACTTGTAGAAATGAACAGAAAATGCTTTATATAAGCTATACAATGAAAAGATCTGGATGTTTTAAACAGAAAGTAATATTTTTTTGTGTGATGGGGAAAATAAAGATAATGTTTTGTTGACCTCAAATAGTACAAGGGGATCTTCTATTTTCTTCCAATAGACACCTACTTCTTCTACAATATCTAACTTTGGATTGTTTTAAATATTGGTAACAAAATAACTAAAACAGTTTAAGACTGGAAATATTTTTTATAATTAAAGTGATTTAAAAGGTACTTATACTACATTCCATTGGATTTTTAATTTCTAGGGTTTTACAAATTTTTGAATTCTCCAGATTTCTCAATTTCTTATTTCTTCTTTTTTCAAACTATTGCAGTGGATTCCAATTGAGATTATATTCTGATACAAGCAAATTCTCCTGTCAAATACTATTTTGGAACTCATTGCTTTGAAAAATTCATTCCAGTGATCCATCCATGAGAAGCCCTATATCTGGTGCTCTGTATCTATGAGTCTTGATGACACGTATATTGTTTAAAACAGAAACATTTCTTTTCATAACTTTCTCTTCTTACCCAGGCTCTTATTGCTCATGCTTTCTTTTTTTCTATGCTTAGCTCAACTCTTTTCAAAATATGGGCTTCTATTTTTAAGAGCACATTTTCTTGCTTGTTGCTATTGCTGTTTTAATTTTTTGTGAATGAACATTCAGACCATGTTGTGATTATGTTCTGCTTTATATTTGTTAGTTGAAAATGCACTCACAGTAATTGCTTTTGTGACAAGTATATGTGACAACCACAACATTTCCCAGAAACAAGATGTCAGTTCAAAGAAGGTTCATCTTAAGTTTAAAAATTATTGATTGTATGAATGTACTAAAAAATGAATTTTACAAATCTAGGTGAAGTAAAATATTTGCAAATTCCAGTTTTATTTATACTCTTAAGGATCTATGGCTTTTCTTTATCTCTGTTAAAATTATACAACTTTTCCTAAACATTCATAATTAAATGTTTATAAATTAAATATATATTCCATATAACTATATATTAAAATATTATACTGCTTTGTTCTTATGCTTTATAAACTTAATTTTCATATTATAATTTTATGGTCCACAAATATCCTAAATAAACTATATTTATCTCCTTGCCATTCCTCTATAACTGATAGTTATTGATATTCATTTTGGTTTAAAATTTCAGTTTGAGTGAGAGGGACCAACTTAGACAAAGCTATATATAGAATAACATTTTCCTATTTGTTGTAAAACAAATTGTGTAACAATAACCAATTGATTATTTTCCGAACAGGAATGATTTGTATATAGACATAATCTTAAGTGTTACTCAGAAATTATATATACAGATCAACAAAATGACTAGGTTTTTTTTTATTCCACAATTTATTTTTTTCACTACAGTTGCTAACTCGTCATTTTATGTTTCATTCCTATCAAACTCATCCTGTGGTGAATAAATCTTTACTAAAGTTTGACTTCATACACTGGTTCTGACTTAAAATAATTTCTTCACTTCAGTAAAGTATGAGGAGCTCACTCTATGAAAACATAGCCTTAAAGAGCATGATGTATGAAGAAACTGACAGTTGTAATGATATTTGGACAGCACTGAGTCAGACTATTTGATAACAATCTACACCATGTAGAATTTTAGTCGTGAAAGAGTAGAGACCTCTCCAGACTAAAAGAGAGAAAAAGCAACCTGGATGGGAAAAGATTAAAGCAGACCTGTGGCTAACAGGTCTAGGAGAAAACAGATAAAGCCAGCTGCAAAGTTAACAGGAACCATTGTTTTTCCAAGAACAAGTTGTGTTGCAGCTGGAGAATCCTAAAACAACTCACCTTTTGAGTTATGACTACTTTATTATCAACAGTGGTCCCAGATCCACTTCTGTACCCATCTATTACTGAGGATATCCAATTTCTAAGCTACCCTCAACACATGATATAGTACTCAGTCCTTAGTTTATCCCCACTTCTCCTAATCTCAATTCAGCCATAACAGACAGTCCAAAACTGATCTCTAGTTCTCTTAGTCTCTCACCCGAACTATTCGGAATGTATCCAAGCCATACAAAAGGGGCTTCCATTTTTCCTCTGGTGAAGCATTTTTCATTGGTTTCTCAGTATTACCCTTTGTTGCATTACACCATACAGAGAAAAGATGATACTAATTAATATAGAATATGAATCTTCAGAAGAAAGCTGATCTGATAATTCTTTCTTGTTAAATGAAAGGGATATTAAGGAAGTCCGGTGGTGGGGGGATAGAATGTGTCTCTAGCAAAAATAAAGACTCAATAATTATAGGACTTACAAATCCTTACTAAGGGTGAAAAAAAAAAAGGAGAAAAAAGACTTGATTATAAAATTACTAAAGTGTCTTAGTGAAGTGGCTGGAATGCTGGGCTCACTTGGAATTCTCTACTGATTTGGTCTCTGTTATGTATTGAATTATGTTCCTGAAAAGATATGTTGAAGTCATACCTCTAGTAACTGGAAATATAACATTATTTGTAAATAAGGTATTTGCAGATGTAGTCAAGTTACATGGGGTTATTCCAGTATGACTGGTGCCCTAATTTGATAGAAAAATGGATGTAGAAACTCACAGGAAGAATGCCATGTGATAACAAAAACAGAGATTGTAGTGAAACAGCTGTAGGCAAGAGAACAACAGGGACTGTGGCTACCACAAGAAGCTAGAAAGAGGGAAGGAAGGATTCTATTTAGAGTTTCAGAAGGACCATGGCTCTGTTGACACTATGATTTCCAAATGTTTGCCCCCAGGACTGCAAGAGAATTAATTTCTGTTGATTTAAGCCACGCAGTATGCTAAGTAAATAAGTCAGAGAGAACAGGAAAGTTTGCGATACTTTCTATAATAGCCCTTAGAAACTAATAAAGATTTTGGTACTGAAAGAAGGGATGCTGCTGTCAGAAATGACTGAAAAAGTAGAAGTGACTTTTACTTAGGTAATGGGTAGAGGCTGGAAGACTTTTGAGGTACTTGATATAATTCAAACCTAGATTTTCCTGAAGAAACTTTTGGTAGAAAGATATCTGATAAAGGGCTAATATTCAAAAAATATAAAGAACTTATATGTCTCAATAGCAAAACAAGTAAACAATCAATTAAAAATGAGCATAGGATCTGAATAGACATTTTTCCAAAGAAGACATACAGATGGCTAATAGTTATATTAAAAAGGGCTCAGCCTCACCAATCACTAGGGGAATGCAAATCAAAATCACAACGAGATATCACCTTACACTTGTTAGAATAGCTATTACCAAAATAACAAGAAATAACACATTTTGGCAAGAATGTAAAACTCTTGTGCATTGCTGATGGGAATGTAAATTGGTACAACCACTATGGAAAGCAGTGTGGGGGTTCCTCAAAAAATTAAAAATAGAACTACCTTATGGTCTGTCAATTCCACTTCTGAGTATTTACCCAGACTATACAAAAACACTAATTTGAAATGATATATGCACCCCTGTGCTCATTACAGTATATTAGCCACAATGTGCAAACAACCCAAGTGTCCATTGATGGATGAATGAGTAAAGAATATGTGAGATATACGTACACATATATGTAAATACATACACACAATAGCTACATAAAATGGAATATTATTCAGCCATAGAAGGAAAGCTTGTCTTTGGAATAACATGAATGGACCTTGAGGGCATTATGCTAAGTAAATAAGTCAGAGAGAGCAGGAGCTGATCTGGACACGCCATTTTCTTCTCTAGAGTCTGTCAACCCTACATCACATCATCACCCTCTTAAGGAATTAGTGAAGGTATGGAAGACACTAAGATTTCTATTTTAATGTGATTTCAAAAACAATAGTCAAAATCCTGCAGTAAATGTCTCTTAGTTCTTTGATTTAAATGTTTTTAAGAGCTGTATGAAATTTAATTTTGTCAAACTCCTAGAAATAGCAAAGTAAAACCAGTGACTCACAGAACACTAGTAATTAAAGTTTTATTATGCACACACCAAAACAATGGTTTGTGAGCCCAGAGCACTCAAACAAAACATGAAGTGAGACTCAGTTATATTGTAAAGCAGCTCATACAGTGAGAAGACAGTGACTGTTTACTTACTATTCACTGTGATCAGTTATAATATTAGAATGCACTTAAACGTAGGAAGTTGGTCAGTGGCTACCTCATGTCAACCTTAGGAACAGTTTTAAGGTTTGCTTATCAGTGAGAAATGGCCTGGGTCTAGTTAGTCTTTCAGTATAAGCATATAAAACTTTGTATAACTTAACTTTTATTTTGCTTGGAATTTTCATCGCTGACCTCCATTTGTTTTTTTATTTGAACAATCAACATACAACAACAGCATTTAATTAAAATGTATAATTTTTCATCATTTCAGTTTTCTGCACCTGTGAAATTATCACCACAATTAAGCTAATGAAATATCACACCCCAAAAGTTTTCTTGTGCCCCATTGTAAATACCCCCTCCAATCTGTACTTCCCCATCCCTGGACACTATCAGTGTGTTTTCTGTCACTATAGGTTAGTTAGAATTTCTAGAACTTTATGTAAATAGAATTATATAGAGTATGTACTTTTCTTGATTTGTTTTATTACTTTCTCTTATAATAACTTTAAGATTCATCCACATTGTAATGTATACAGTAATCAATATCCTTTTATTGGGAAGCAGTATTTCATTGTATGAATATAGCAGAATCCATTTATTTAGATTTAATGGGCATTTGGATTATTTTAGCTTTTGGCAGTTATATATACAGGTGTTCCCCACCCTTTTCTCTCTGTCTCCCTTTCTTTCCCACTTCCCCTCCTCCCGTAGCCATGGCTCATTTGAGCAAGCTAGCCCCAGGTGCTGAGGATGGCACCATGGCCTTGCCTCAGGTGCTAAAATAGCTCAGTTGCCAAGCAATAGAGCAGTGGTAGTTAACCTGGTCCCTACCGCCCACTAGTGGGCGTTCCAGCTTTCATGGTGGGTGGTAGCGGAGCAAACAAAGTATAAATAAAAAGATATATTTAACTATAGTAAGTTTTATAAAGATTTATTCTACCAAACTTAATGAAAATCCGACGTAAATTATTATTATATGTTTTATTTATTTATTTATTTATTTATTTATTTATTTTTTATATCTATCAGCTAGATGAACACCACTGCCAACAATATTATCTATTGCTGTTATTTATTTATTTTGATTTACAGAGACAGAGAGAGAGTCAGAGAGAGGGACAGACAGACAGGAACGGAGAGAGATGAGAAGCATCAATCATCAGTTTTTTTTGTTGCGACACCTTAGTTGTTCATTGATTGCTTTCTCATATGTGCCTTGACCATGGGCCTTCTTCAGCAGACCGAGGAACCCCTTGCTGAAGCCAGAGACCTTGGGTCCAAGCTGGTGAGCTTTGCTCAAGCCAGATGAGCCCACGCTCAAGCTGGCGACCTCAGGGTCTCGAACCTGGGTCCTTCCACATCCCAGTCTGATGCTTTATCCACTGCGCCACCACCTGGTCAGGCTATTATTATATGTTTTAACTTGCTGTAACTGCTATATAAATTTTATAAAGTAAAGTTACTTCCCTACTTTATAAATCACCATTACTGTGGAACCGGTGGGCAGTTAGAAAATTTTACTACTAACAGAAATACAAAAGTGGGCAGTAGGTATAAAAAGGTTGACTACCCCTGCAATAGAGGAATGGCTCCAGATGGGCAGAGCATCACTCCATAGGGGACTTACTTGATGGATCCCGGAAGGGGTGCATGTGGGAGTCTGTCTCTCTGCTTCCCCACCTCTCATTTAATAATAAAAATTAAAAAAAAGTATATTATCTTTTTTTACATGTGCTATGATATGGAAATGTCAGGACACACTCCAGCAGTTGTGTTTTCCTACAGTTTGCTTTATCTTCTATAATGCTGTGCTCAGTTTATAAATTTGTCTTGCTTTCCTTTAAGAGATGACTGCTTTGCTTAGAAAGGAAATTAGCCAATGAAAAAGGGGAGAATGAGCTAATGAACTTTCTATAATGATCTTTATTTCAGTGCTCTATATCCTTAGGGAGAATTTATTGTTAAAATGAAAATTCCACATGTGTGTGTTTTGACTAATTTGTATCTATAGTTATAAGGTTAAAAAATATCACTAATGTAAATCAATACTGTATATACTTTTTAAAAATGTGAATCTCATCTTTTAACATTGTCTTGAGAATTTATTTTATGACAGATATAATAGCCTTTGCAAATATTTAAGTAGATGACTAGAATACCCTTTTGTTTACCTGTTCAGTAGCTTCCCTTTTAACAGATCTGCTCATAGAATGTAGTTTGTGTTTTAGTAAACAAGAAAGCTTAAACCATGATACTTAGAAAGTGAAAGGATTTTATTATCCAGGTCATGTACAGTTTTCAAATGTAAGAGTTTTATGGAATAGACATTTCACACTGCATTTCACAACTTCTGGTTGTGCTCTGTTTACAGATGTGGTTTGTATCATTTAAAGAGGCCAACTTTGTTTTCATTTTGGATTAGAATTTGTATCTAGTAAGAGTGAAAAGTGAAACTTTTGTTTCAAGTTTTTGTATCATCTTATATATGAAGGAAGAGAAAGCTTAGAGAACAAACTAGAACACAGATATTGAGATAGTTATAATTTCTCAATATACCTATCTATTATTACAGTATAACTAGAGACTTCTTACCTGAGGATTTATTCTATAATGTTGAATTTAGCATTTTTCTTTTCACATGAACTTTGCTATCAGGTGAACAACAGAATTGGAAAGGTAAAATAAAGTGATATATATTTTTATTCATAGTAGAGGGAAAAATCAGATGAGTAAACAATTTTACGTATTTAGGCCTTTATGTACAATGACTATATATATATATAGACAAGTGCAGCCTTTTACTTTCATGGCCATTTTTCAACGTTAAGTAGGTATAATTGACTTATGAACTGCACATATTTAGAATATACAATTTGTTAAATTTGACATAGATATATGAAGCCATCACTTACCAACATAATGAACATACCTGTTACTGAAATCGTCCTAATGATTCTTTGTAATCTGTCATCTCACTGAACTCACTCAAGACAAGACAATCATGGATCAGCCTTTTGCCATTACAAATTAGTTTACATTTTTTGTAATTTATATAAATGTGATGCTGCAATATGTACCCTATTTTGTTTGCCTTTTCACTGAACATCATTTAGAATCATCCATGTTTTTGGATGTATCATTGATGCATTTTATTTATTAGTGAGTAGTAACTGCTTTTATGAATACACTTTAATTTATGATTCACTTGATGATGGACATTTGGGTTGTACTTTTGGCTATTATAAACAAATATGTTATTAACATTTATGTACAAATCATTGCAGGAATATAGGTTTCATTTCTTCTTAGGCCTATAGCTAGTAGTGGAATGACTAGGTTATATGTCAGGTATGTTTCACTTTTTAATTTTTATTTATTTATTATTATAAATTTTTATTAATTTTAATGGGGAGATATCAATAAATCAGGGTACATATGTTCAAAGAAAATATCTCCAGGTTATCTTGTCATTCAATTATGTTGCATACCCATCACCCAAAGTCAGAAGTTCCTCCGTCACCTTCTATCTGGTTTTCTTTGTGCCCCTCCTCCTTCCCCTTCCCTTCTCCCTTCCTATTCTCCCACCCACCCCCAACCACCACACTCCTGTCCATGACTCTTAGTCTCGTTTTTATGTCCCACCTATGTATGGAATCATGCAGTTCTTAGTTTTTTCTGATTTACTTATTTCACTCTGTATAATGTTATCAAGATCCATCCATTTTGTTGTAAATGATCCGATGTCATCATTTCTTATGGCTGAGTAGTATTCCATAATGTATATGTGCCACATCTTCTTTATCCAGTCATCTATTGAAGGGCTTTTTGTTTTTTTCCATGTCTTGGCCACTGTGAACAATGCTGCAATGAACATGGGGCTACATATGTCTTTACGTATCAATGTCTCTGAGTTTGGGGGGTTATATACCCAGTAGAGGGATTGCTGGGTCATAAGGTAGTTCTATTTTCAGTTTTTAGAGGAACAACCATACTTTCTTCCATGATGGTTGTATTACTTCACATTCCCACCAACAGTGGATGAGAGTTCCCTTTTCTCCACAGCCTCTCCAACACTTGCTATTACCTGTCTTGTAGATAATAGCTAATCTAACAGGTGTGAGGTGGTATCTCATTGTTGTTTTGATTTGCATTTCCCTAATAACTAATAAAGATGAACATCTTTTCATATATCTGTTGGCCATTTGTATTTCTCCCTGGGAGGAGTGTCTGTTCATGTCCTCTTCCCATATTTTATTGGATTATTTCTTTGTTTGTTGAGTTTTATGAGTTCTTTGTATATTTTGGATATTAGGCCCTTATCTGAGCTGCTGTTTGAAAATATCATTTCCCATTTAGTTAGCTGTCTGTTTATTTTGTTGTCAGTTTCTCTTGCTGAGCAAAAACTTAGTGTGATGTGGTCCCATTCATTTATCTTTCCCTTCACTTCTCTTGCCTTTGGAGTCAAATTCATAAAATGCTCTTTAAAACCAAAGTCCATGAGTTTAGTACCTATATTTTCTTCTGTGTACTTTATTGTTTCAGGTCTTATATTTAGGTCTTTGATCCATTTTGAATTAATTTTAGTACAAGGGAACAAACTGTAGTCGAGTTTCATTCTTTTGCATGTGGCTTTCCAGTTTTCCCAGCACCATTTGTTGAAGAGGCTCTCTTTTCTCCATTCTGTGTTGTTGGCCCCTTTATCAAAAATTATTTGACCATATATATGTGGTTTTATTTCTGGACTTTCTATTCTGTTCCATTGGTCTGAGTGTCTATTTTTCTGCCAATACCATGCTGTTTTGATTGTCGTGGCTCTATAATATAATTTGAAGTCAGGTATTGTAATGCCCCAGCTTCGTTCTTTTTCCTTAGGATTACTTTGGCTATTCAGGGTTTTTTATAGTTCCATATAAATCTGATGATTTTTTGCTCCATTTCTTTAAAAAATGTCATTGGAATTTTGATGGGAATTGCATTAAATTTGTATATTGCTTTGGGTAATATGGCCATCTTGATTATATTTATTCTTCCTATCCAAGAACAAGGAATATTTTTCCATTTCATTGTATCTTTTTCGATTTCTCTTAACAATGCTTTGTAGTTTCTGTTATATAGGTCCTTTACATTCTTTGTTATGTTTATTCCTAGGTATTTTATTTTATTTTTTTTGCAATCTTGAAGGGTATTATTTTTTTGAGTTCGTTTTCTAATGTTTTGTTGTTGGCATATAGAAAGGCTATGGACTTTTGTATATTAATTTTGTATCCTGAAACCTTACTGTATTGATTTATTGTTTCTAGTAATCTTTTTGTGGAGTCTTTGGGGTTATCGATGTATAGGATCATATCATCTGCAAAAAGTGAAACCTTTACCTCTTCTTTATCGATATGGATGCCTTTTATTTTTTTATCTTGTCTGATTGCTCTGGCTAGAACTTCTAGCACCATGTTAAATAAGAATGGAGAGAGTGGACAACCCTGTCTTGTTCCTGATATAAGGGGGAAAGTCCTCAGTTTTATGCCATTTAGTATAATGTTAGATGGTGGTTTATTATATATGGCCTTTATCATATTGAGACATTTTCCTTCTACACCCATTTTGTTGAGTTTTTTTAACATAAATTTGTGTTGTGTTTTATCGAATGCCTTTTTTGCATCTATTTATTAGATCACATGGTTTTGGTTCATTGTCTTGTTGATATGGTGTACTACATTAACCATTTTACGTATGTTGAACCATCCTTGAGATTCTGTGATTAATCCCACTTGATCATGATGTATTTTTTTTAATATGTTGTTGTATTTGATTTGCTAGTATTTTGTTTAGTATTTTAGCATCTGTATTCATTAGAGTATACATGGAACATTTTTAAGAATTGACCATATATTGGGCCACAAAAATAACATCAGCAAATTCAGGAAAAAATGAAATTGTACCAAGCATATTTTCTGATCATAAAGCCTTAAAGCTAGAATTCAACTGCAAAAAAGAGGGAAAAAAACCCTCACAAAAATCTGGAAACTAAACAACATACTTTTAAAAAATGAGTGGGTCAAAGAAGAAATAAGCACAGAGATCAAAAGATATATACAGACAAATGTAAATGACAATACGACACATCAGAATCTCTGGGATGCAGCAAAAGCATTAGTAAGAGGATAGTTCAGATCAGTTCAGGCATATATGAACATACAAGAGAGAGCCCAAGTAAACCACTTAACTTCACACTTTAAGGAACTAGAAAAAGAAGAACAAAGACAACCCAAAACCAGCCGAAGAAAGGAAATAATAAAAATCTGAGCAGAAATAAATAAAATAGAGAACAGAAAAACTATAGAAAAAATTAATAAAACAAGTACCTGGTTCTTTGAAAAGATCAACAAAATCGACAAACCCTTGCCAGACTCACCAAGGAAAAAAGAGAAAGGACTCATATAAACAAAATCCAAAATGAAAGAGGAGAAATCACCAGACATCATTGATATACAAAGAATTATTGTGGAACACTATGAAAAACTATATACCACCAAATTCAACAATCTAGAAGAAATAGATAAATTCCTAAAACAATAGAACCTTCCTATACTGAGTCATGAAGCAGAAAGCCTAAACAGACCAATTAGTAGGAGGAAACAGAAAAAACTATTAAAAACCTCCCTAAAAATAAAAGTCCAGGCCCAGACGGCTATACTAGCAAATTCTATCAAACATTCAAAGAAGACTTGATTCCTATTCTACTCAAAATCTTCCAAAAAACTGAAGAAGAAGCAATACTTCCAAGTACATTTTATGAGGCCAACATAACCCTCATACTGAAACCTGGCAAGGATGGCACAAAAAAATAAAAGAAAACTTCACTTTTAATAAAAAGGACCAAACTGTTTCCCAAAGTATTTGTACCATCTTATATTCTTAGCAGTAGTGTTTGAGAGTTTTATTCGCTCCACATCTTCACTTTTGTATGTTGCCATCTTAATTGTATCCATTCTAAAAGATGTATAGTGGTCTCATTGTAATTTAATTTGCATGTCACTATTTTACTAATGACTAATGAGGTTGAACATCTTTTTATGTGGTTGTTTGTGATTAGCATATCTATTTTTATGAAGTAGGTGTTCCTATGTTTTGCCTATTTTTTGTTGGGTTGTTTTTGTTCTTACTGTACTTAGAAGGTTTTTTTATATATATATTCTAGATACATGACTATATCACATAAGTGTTTTCCTCATATGGACTTGGTTTTGATTGTTTTTACAGTGTCTTTCAAACGTAGACATTCTTTTTTTTTTTTTTTTTTTGTATTTTTCTGAAGTTGGAAATGGGAAGGCAGTCAGACAGACTCCTGCATGCGCCCTACTGGGATCCACCCAGCATGCTCACCAGGGGAAAATGCTCTGCCCATCTGGGGCGCTGCTCTGTTGCATCCATAGCTATTCCAGCACCTGAGGCAGAGGCCACAGAGCCACCCCCAGTGCCCGGGCCCCCTTTGCTCCAATGGAGCCCTGGCTGCGGGAGGGGAAGAGAGAGACAGAGAGGAAGGAGAGGGAGAGGGTTGGAGAAGCAGATGGGCACTTCTCCTGTGTGCCCTGACCAGGAATCAAACCCAGGATTCCTGTACGCCAGGCCGACGCTCTACCACAGAGCCAACTGGTCAGGGCCCAAACAGTAGACATTCTTAATGGTGATACCATTATTTTTTTTTATTATGGTTTTGCCGTCATACCTAAAAAATCTCTATCTAGTTGAAAGTCTCAGAGATTTTTATCTATGTGTTTTTTAAGAAATTTTATATAGTTTTCCAGTTTTTATATTAAGTTCTATGATTGACTTTCAGTTAATTATTTTATATAATGGGATATAGTATTAGGGTTCTTTTTTTATATAGATATCAAATAATTCCACTAAAATGTTTTGAAAAAATATTTTTTTCCCATTAAATTGCTTTTGCACCTTTTTTGGAAACCAGTTGACTATAGATGTGTCAGTACATTTTTGGACTCCATTTTCTCATTTTCTGTTTAATTATCTATCTTGATGCTAATACCACATCGTGTTGTTGCTTTAAAATAATTCTTAAAAATTAAATAGTATAAATCTACCAACTTTGTTCTCTTTTATCAATATATTTTTGAAATTTCTAGGTTCTTTTATTTTAATGTAAAATTTATAGTAAGCTTGTAAATTTCTATTAAAACATCTGCTTGGATTTTGATTGGGATATCACTGACTCTTAAGAATAGTTTGGGAAGAAGTAACATCTTAATACAGTACTATTAAGTCACCTGATCCAACAAAATGTTATATCTCTCAATCCCCTTAGTTCTTCTTTAACTTCTCTGAGCAATGTTTTTAAGATTACAATGACAATATATGCCCCATGTTGATATTAGCAACTTCATCTTAAGGCCAAGAGGTTAGCATGCACAGTGATACCAAACAATTACTTCATAAAAATAAACTAATTAAAAAACTTTAAAGTAAGCTCTCACCACATGTATATATACACACAACTGACAAATAAAACCTTCTTGATGTACTATATCTAATTTAGTCTTACCTTTTTTCATGTGGAAAACCTGTCTTGACCCTGAATCACTTTGGGAAAAGAAATTATTTAAAATTCTTTTCAGGCTCTTTTATAAAAGAGCCATAGATAGTAGCCCATTTCCAAACTTTTAAACCTCTTAAAGGAGAGACATCTTTTTTATTTGTTTTTAATCTTTCTTAGTTTCTTATTTTTCTGGAATTTCTTCCCAATAATTTGGAATAAAGATTTTTTTTAAAGGGCACACTATATAAGATGCTCATTTTCATTCAAAGCTTATAATAATTTTGAGAATGGTTTTCTCCAAGAATATCTTTTGAAGACAACTTTTAAGTCCTAATATTTCTTTATGTTTTAAAAAGTTTTATGACTTTCTATACATTTGGTGATAGAAAAATTTTTATATGTAATTGATCAAATTTATATTTTAAAATAAATTTTAAAAGTTTTCTTTAGAATAGTTTACTGCCTATGTTTTGAAAAAGGCATTACTATTTTAATGGAATTCGCTTCATTTTATATAATTTAACTTCACAAAATCTATTTAAATAAAACACAAGTTGCTTTTTTTGCAAGTACCTTTTAATTTTTTATTTTACTCTTTGAGTTTATTGAGGTAACATTGGTGAATAAAATTATATAGGTTTTGAGGTGCAATTCTATAACACATCATCTGTATATTGTATTATGTGTTCACCACCCAAAGTCAAGTCTCCTTCCATCATCATTTATCTCCTCTTTTATCTTACTTACCCCTTTTCCCTCTATTAATTAGATTCCACATATAAGTAGAAATCATATACTACTTGTCTTTCTCTGACTGGCTTCTTTTACTTAGCTTAATGCTCTCCAGGTCCATTCATGCTGTTGCAAAGAGTGAGATTTTCTTCTTTTTTATGGACAAGTAATATTCCATTATATAAATGTACCATGGCTTTCTCATACACTCATCTACTGATGGACACTTGTGCTGTTTCCAAAACTTGACTATTGTAAATAATGCTTCAATGGACATAGGGATGAATATAATCTTTTCAATTAGTGTTTCAGGTTTCTTTGGATAAATTTCCAGAAATGGAATCATGGGGTCTTAAGGCAGTTTCATTTTTAATTTTCTGGGGTTACTCTATACTTCTTTACACAAGAAGCTTAATCAGTCTGTATTCTCACCAGTGCATGAGGGTTCTCTTTTCTTCACATCACACCAGTGCTAGTTGTTTGCTAATTTATTGATAATAGTCATTTTGACAGGTGTGAGGTGATATCTTATTTCAGTTTTAATTTATATTTCTCTGATGATTAGTGATGAACATATTTTTATATGTCTATTGATCATCTGTATGTTCTTTTTTGGAGCAGTGTTTATTCAGGTCCTTTGTCCATTTTTAAATTGTGCTGTTTGTTTCTTTGGTGCTTAGTTTTATAAGTTAAAATAATTTATTTATTTATTTATTTTTAGAGAGAGAGACACACAGAGAGAGAGAGAGTAAGAAACATCAATTTATTGTTCCATTTATTTATGCCCTTGTTGGTTGACTCTTATATGTGCCCTGACAGGAATCAAATTCTCAACTTCAGCATGTAGAGATGATGCTCGAACCAACAAAGCTACCCAGTTAGGTCATTTTATAAGTTATTTATAACTTTAGAATTTAACCCCTTATCAGATATATCATTGGCAAATATGTTCTTGCCTTCAGTGGAGTGTCTTTCATTTTGTTGATGGTTTCTTTTGCTGTGCAAAAACTTTTTAGTTTGATATAATCTCATTTGTTTTTCTTTTGTTTCTTTTGCCTGAGGAGATATTTTGGAAAATATATTGCTATAAGAAAGATCTGAAATTTACTATGTTTTCATCTAGGAATTTTATGGTTTTGGGTCTACTACTAAGTATTTAATCCATTTTGAGTTTATTCTTATGTATGGTATAAGAAAGTGGTTTAGTTTTATTTTTTAGCACATATCTGTCCAATTTTACCATCACCATTTATTGAATAGACTATTTTTACCCCAATGTATGTTTTTGCCTCCTTTGTCAAATACTAATTGACCATAAAAATGTAGGTTTATTTCTGGGCTCTTTATTCTGTTCCATTGATCTAATATGTCTGATTTTATTCAAGTACCATATGTCTGATTTTATTCTAGTAGGGCCTTGTCATACAGTTTGATATCAGGTAGCATAATTTCTTCAACTTTGTTATTTTTCAAGATTGCTGTGGCTATTCGGGATCTTTTGTGGTTCCATATAAATTTTAGAATATTTGTCCTAGTTCTGTGAAATCTGCCATTGGTATCTTAGTTGAATCTATAAATTGCTTTGGATAATGTGAACATTTTAATGATGACAATTCTTCCTATCCATGAACAGAATATATGCTTCCACTTATTTATGTCTTCTTCAATTTATTTTTTTAATGTGTTATATTTTCTGAGTACAGATATTTTACATCCTTGGTTAAATTTACTTCTAGGTATTGTTTTAATGTAATTGTGAATGGGATTGTTTTCTTATTTTCTCTTTGGATAGTTCATTATTGGTAATTAAAAATGAAACTAATTTCTAGATATTTATTTTGTATCCTGCTACTTTACTGAATTCATCTATCAGTTCTATTAGTTTTTTGGTGGAATCCTGAGGGTTCTTTATATATAGTATCATGTCATCTACAAATAATAACAGGTTTATATAGATTTCAAAATAGATCTCTAAAGAGATTTCTTCCATAAAAAATTGTGGCAGGAAAATGAGCTTTTACTGCTACAAAGGATTTGTGGCAAAATTTTCTCACAGATCAAATAAGTTTTAGATTTCAGTTTTTATCTTGCAGATTTATAATTTTTACATTGACTTAGAACTAATGCAGATCATGGATGTTTGCCAGTTACATAGTTCCTGCTTCAGGCCAGATGTCCTAATATGCATAAAATTGATAACATCTTTCACTCCTGGGTATCCATATTTTAACATACAAATCTCACTGGATTTTTTGGTAGTGTATTATGACATAGAACTTCCATTTTCTATTACTAGAAGCCATGCTGATTCTCTATAAGAAATAGAGTATTAAAAATGGTGTAATATATATTACTTTTCTTTAATAAATGTAAAATTAAGTGAAAGTTACAGAAAATACACCCATAAAACAAATAATAGGTAACACATACAAGCAAGTACTTATTTAATAAAAGCCTAGATGCAGTTTTATATAATGTGAGTTTGACTTCCATTTCTCCCACTAACTGACTGAGTCATCTTTGAAAAGTCATATAGCCACTCCAATTATCAGATTATATACATGTCATTTGGGTATTTTTGTACTTACCTCATAGGAGTAATTTGAAAATTAACTATGGAAAAAAATCTGCATTAGTGAGAACTCATGTAATGGCAGTTTTTACTGCCCCTAGACCCTCCCTCTATTCTAATTTATTTAGCAGAATTCTAAGTGCTAGAATATATACAGAGGCCCTGGCCAGTTGGCTCAGTGGTAGAGCTGCGGCCTGGCGTGCAGAAGTCCCGGGTTCGATTCCCGGCCAGGGCACACAGGAGAAGTGCCCATCTGCTTCTCCACCCCTCCCACTCTCCTTCCTCTCTGTCTCTCTCTTCCCCTCCCACAGCCGAGGCTCCATTGGAGCAAAGATGGCCCGGGAGCTGGGGATGGCTCCTTGGCTTCTGCCCCAGGTGCTAGAGTGGCTCTGGTTGCAACAGAGAGACGCCCCGGAGGGGCAGAGCATCGCCCCCTGGTGGGTGTGCCAGGTGGATCCCAGTCGGGCGCATGTGGGAGTCTGTCTGACTGTCTCTCCCCGTTTCCAGCTTCAGAAAAATACAAAAAAAAAAAAAAAAAGAATATATACAGAAATATAAATATGTTTCTTTCTCAAGCTAGTGATTACTTAACAGCAATGTTGACAATGTAAAATATGTATTAACATTAAAAAATATGCAATAGCTAAATATTGGGATAAAAAGTATAGATACCCTAGGTTTTCAGGAGGCTTAAACCAGATTAAAAGAATACATGATGGCTTTCACTGTACTTAGAAAAAATTCAAGTAAATTTGATGTGATATTCATAAAAAATGGAACCCTTAGACACTGTTGGTGGGAATGTAAATTGGTTTAACCACTATGGCAAACAATACAGAGGCTCCTCAAAAAATTAAAAATAAATATTTCATAAAATCCACCAATTCCACCTCTAGAGGATCTATATGTCTTTGAAATCCTCTTTCAATGGAACATGGAAGCACTATTCACAATAGGCAAGATATGTAAACAATCTAAATGCCCACCACCAAATTAATAGATTTTAAAAATGTGGTATGAATACAGAAGCAAATATTATTCAACCACGAGAAAGGAGAATATTCTGCCATTGTGATAATATTATGGTAAGTGAGATAAGTCACCCAGAGAAAGAACATACTGTACAGTAACACTTATGTGGAACCTAAAGTAAAAATAAGCAAACAAGCAGTACAATGGTGGCTGAAAAAGCCATGGATATCTAATGCATGGTATAATGAATAAAGATAACAATGTTACACTACAATTATATAATGTGATAGAGGTGTTAAATATTACTATAATATAATCATATATAAATGTACCAAATGACAATGTTTTACACCTTGAATTTAGACAATGTCAAATATTTTCATACAAATAAAACTAAAGATAAAGTAAGAATTAAGCACATTTTTGAATCAGTCATTGCTCTTGCCCTTAATATTGATATTCAAGTTCAAAATCTGAAGAATAATCAAGAATAGAGAAAAACTGGATAACATAGGTAGAGTATGTTTATAGACCTACTTAAAACTTGTGATCAGATTATTAAGATCTTAAGCTTCTATAAAATAAATCTATATTTTTTATCTCTAGTACTAGAAAAGTACCAAAGACTATAATTTAAATTGTCTCCTTTTCCTAGATTTAGCCAAATAATCTTCTCCTACTTTAGTAAACTATGAACCCAAACAAAAGATATTTGACTATACTTTTCTTTAGTTGATGTCAGTATTGTATAAAGATATTCTTTGAGAAATTGGAAAATTCTGTTATATTCTTATTTTTAGTCACATCATTAATATAATTTCTCTAAGATTATATTTTTTGTAAGTTAGTCATATTTTCACATTGCATTTCCTTTTACTCATGTCACCCATTAAATTTAATTTCTAAATAAATAATAAAAAAGAAAAAATTACCTTAACAATGAGTCATTTATATAAAATCTCAAATATTAAATAATAACCTAAGTCTATTCCATTATATGAGCAATGTCACATAATTACTCCTATTTAACAAAAAAATGTGAATAATATTGTCTTCTGGAGGTCTATTTTACAGTATATGGCTTTATAGAGATTTACTTTAACTATGATATAATACACTGTTTGGTAAATGCTGTAGGATATGAGTGAAGCAAGGTTGATTTACTTTTCATCTTGTTCCATTCCGTTGCTTACAGATAGACTCATAATTTGGTTTGAACTATATTGCCAAATGAATTCTATTTACACTACAATTTTGTTTGTGACAGAACAGTGAATCTTGATTAGATAATAGTGAAAGATGGTTAAAAATGCTTATTTTAGTTAACTCAAAAGACATGCTAAAGACCTACAAAGGAAAATTCTGAATTATATTGAAATTTTTTCATTGTATACAAACTCTTTTAGTAAAAACATATTCTTTATCTTACAGACCATTTTTTTTTAAATCTCAGAAAAATGACTTGTGTCCATATATTAACTTTTCTAATATTTTTACCCAATTGAAACCCATCAGGATTACACACATTGCAAATGAATAGCTTAAGAAAGACTGATGAAAAATTTTGAAAATCACCATTCAGTAACCACCACATTAATAATATCAGCTAATAATCATCAATAGGTGTTAAAACTAGTGGGTAAAACTTTAATTAGAAGCCAGATATTGAGATTCTAAGATGGCAGTGGAGTAGGCAGATGTTACAACTGCCACCTCCCAGGACCAAATTGGATTGCCACTTAATTTAAGAACAATCATCTTGAAAAAACAACTTTGAACCAAATAAAGAGGAGCCTATAACTAAGGATCACAGAAGAAGCCACAATGATACTGGTAGGAAGGGCAGAGATGTGGAAAAGGCTTCCCTGCTTCCAGGAGTGAGGGACACCTGAGGGTCCAGAGGGACTCTCACTGTGGGGAGAGTGGCCCTGAGAGGTGTGGGTCCTCAGCTCCAGGCCTGAAGCCCCAGCCTAGAGCCCCAGAGCCTAAAAGACACAACCAGACAGTATTGAGTGGTGAAAAGAGCAGGATTTCTGTCTGCAAGAAAGAGACAGAGCTTTCTGAGATGCAGGTTCTGTATTAAAGGGCCCTCACAGAAAATATTGTTCACAACCATTTACACAGGACTCTGGTGGTGGGGAAGCTGAGAGGACTGGGGTTGTGTGAGGAGAGTGTATATTGGAGGCACAGGGAGAGACACAGTAACTGGAACCCCTGGGCTGAGTCATTATCTGATACTAAAGTGGCCATCTTTCTTGGGAGAAGCAACCCCTTTGCGCAGCACTGGCCTAGGGAAAAGAAACTGCCCCACCCTCGGGGCTCTCTCCTGTTCCAGTCAGGGCAAAGGCTTGTTCTAAAAGGCCAGGAAGAAGGGGTCCTGTCAGTGACTCAGGTTTCTGGTTTTGAGGCCAGAGCTTAACACTGCTGAGTATTTGCCAGAGAGCTGGCAGACCACACCTCTGGATCTCAGAGGCCACACCCTACTGAGGTTTGTGAAAAAAGTCTAGATAGAATGACACCTGGGATCAAAGGACAAGCCACACCTTCCACTCTTTCTGATCCCTCAATTATTGAGCCAAGCCCAACAAGCAGCCAGCAGACAGAGGCTACAGAAGGTGGGACTCAGGGACTTGGACTTTTAAGCAGACTTTTCCCAGGTCAAGTGTGGATAAGAGCCAGCCTAGGTGCACAACTGGCATTTCTAACCACACCTGGGCCCAGCAGAGGCATCCACAAACTCTGGGTTGCTTTTGGCTCCAAGAAGGTTGCTGTGAGCCAGTCATAGGCAGTGTCTCCCCCTGGTATGCACCAGATTCCTGCCAGGAAGACCCAGGGCTAGCACACTCAGTGGCCAGATGCAGAGAGCATCAGTTCAGGACCTAACAACCTTTATTAGAGTGGTATCCTAAGGAAGGGCTCCTCACACCTGCTCCAGCTAAGGTGAGTTCTGCTTTCTGTGATCAGCACTGACACAATGACTCATGTACATTGGATAGGAGGGTGCTTCACAGTCAGCTGGCCTGGGGGCTGGATATTCTACCCTGCTGGGCTAGACTTCAAAGAGGGAAGGGAGAGAGGTTAGAGCATGGATATTCAAAGTGTGGGTCCTGTGAGCCCACTGTTGGATTTAATTGAAGGACTTAGCCACTTTCTAAGGGCACAGTCAACCCCAGGGGAAGAGTCTTTTAGTCTTCCTCCTTGAGACCAGGGCCTCATAAGCTGTAAAAACTACAGCAGAAGGGATTGTTGGCCCCACTCAGTCTGAACCTGCTGCTCACCTTGTTGGGGAGAAATAAAATTTGAGTATCCAGCAGGGGCTGAGGGATTAGGCTTTGTAGTAGGGGCCACTATCCCTGTACTGGGCTACTGCCCAAGAGACCCTGAAGTTGGGCGTCCCACTAATGTTGTATTCCCAACCTTAAATGCCCTAACCTAACAAGCTTGCAACTTGTGGAGGGGTTTGTTGGGTGAGGCCAATCAGGTCCACAAACAGTCTTTCAACACAAGACCCTGGAAATACCAGGCAGCTGCAAGAGGAGGTGGAGCAGCTGAAAAGTGGAGGTAAATCTTGTAGAACTTGGGGCTTTTATGGAGCTGCTTCCAGCTCTAAGTAGGAGGAAGCTGATCCTTATACACAGATTGGCCCCTCCACACTACCCAGGCACAGAAAACGCCAAAACAAACAGCAAAAAAGCAGTAGCTGCAGACAAGTAGCCCACAATGAATTACAAAAAACAGTTGCCACCAACCTAAGGAGATCTAGAACCAACACAACTGACAGCTGAAGGCAGACAACACCAACCCTAGACTCAGCTAGCTACACAAGCAGCATGCCCAAAGGAGATGTCTATACACAGACAAAATGGGCAGACAGAGAAAAGCAACCCAAATGAATCAACAAGAGAAATACCCAGAAAAAGATCTGAATGAGATAGAAGTAACCAAACTACCAAATTCAAAGTTTACAACAATAATTTTTAGGACACTCAAGGAACTTAGAGCAACAATGAATGGACATAATGAACACCTAAATAAAGAGATAACAAGCATCAAAAAGGACATTTAAATCATAAAAGAACAAGTCAGAAATGACAAATACAATATCAGAAATGAAGACTGCACTAGAAGGAATTAACAGCAGTTTGGATAAAGCAGAGGATCAAATTGGTGACTTAGAGGACAGGATAAATGAAAGCACAAAAGTGGAAAAGCAAAAAGAAAAGATACTCAAAATGTCCGAGGAAACTCTAAAAGAGCTCTGTGACAACATGAAGAGAAATAACATCTGAATCATAGGGGTTTCTGAAGGAGAAAAGAAAGAACAAGGGATAGAGAACCTGTTTGAAGAAATCATAGCCAAAACTTCTCTAAATTGATGAAGGAAAAAGTCACACAGGTTCAAGAAGCACCAAGAGTCCCATGAAAGAGAAACCAGGGAGGTCTACGCCAAGACACATCATAATTTAAATACAAAAGAGACAAAAAGAGAATACTAAAAGCTGAAAGAGAAGAGAAGTTAATTACCTACAGAGGTGCCCCCATAAAAATGACATTCGACTTCCCAACAGAAACATTTGAGGACAGAAGGGATTTGCAAAAAATATTCAAAATAAGAACCTACAACCAAGACTTTATCCAGCAAGGCTATTGTTTAAAATTGAAGAAGAAATAAAAAGCTTCACAGACAAAAAACCTCAAGGAATTTATTACAACCAAACCAGTACTGCAAGAAATGTTGAGAGGCCTGCTGTAAACAGAGCAAAAAAAAAAAAAAGAAGAAAAAAATCTAGAAAAGGAGGATTGTGAATTTAAAGAATAAAATGGCAACAAACAACTACATATCAATAATAACCTTAAATGTAAATGGATTAAATGCTCCAATCAAAAGACATAGGGTAGCTGAATGAATAAGAAAACAGGACCCTTACATATGCTGTCTACAAGAGACTCACCTCAAAACAAAAGATACACATAGACTGAAAGTGAAAGGATAAAAAAAACTATTTCTTGCAAATGAAAAGCAAAAAAAAAAAAAAAAGCTGGGGTTACAATACTTAAATCTGACAAAATAGACTTTAAAACAAAGGCTATAATAAGGTCACTACATAATAATAAAGGGAGCAATCCAACACAGGATATAACCATTATAAATATCTATGCACCTAATATAGGAGGATCTAAATATATAAAACAGATTTTGATGGACATAAAGGGTGAGATCAACAGTAATAATATAATAGTAGGAGATTTTAATACCCCACTAACATCAATGGATAGATCCTCCAGACAGAAAATTAACAAAGAAACAGCAACCTTAAATGACACACTAGATCAACTGGATTTAACAGATATCTTCAGAACCTTTCACCCTAAAGCAGCAGAATATACATTCTTTTCAAGCACTCATGGTACATTCTCTAGGATAGACCACATGCTAGGACACAAAACAAGTCTCATTAAATTCATTAAATTTAAGAAGATGGAAATCATATCAAGCATCTTCTCTGATCACAGTGACATGAAACTAGAAATTAACTACAATAGAAAAACTAAAAGCCCTGGCCAGTTGGCTCAGTGGTAGAGTGTCGGCCTGGCGTGTGGGAGTCCCGGGTTCAATTCCCAACCAGGGCACACAGAAGAAGCACCCATCTGCTTCTCCACCCCTCTCCCTCTATCCTCTCTGTCTCTCTCTTCCCCTCCTGCAGCCAAGGCTCCATTGGAGCAAAGATGGCCCAGGTGCTGAGGATGGCTCTGTGGCCTCTGCCTCAGGTGCTAGAATGGCTCTGGATGCAACAGAGCAATGCCCCAGAGGGGCAGAGCATTGCCCCCTGGTGGGCATGCCAGGTGGATCCCGGTCAGGTGCATGCGGGAGTCTGTCATCTTTCTGACTGCCTCCCCATTTCCAGCTTCGAAAAAATGCAAAAAAGAAAACCTAAAAAACATTCAAACACTTGAAGGCTAAATAGCATGTTATTTAATAACAAATAGGTTAACAATGAGATCAAGGAAGAAATAAAAAATTTTCTTGAAACAAATGAAAAGGAACATACAACAACTCAAAATTTATGAGATACAGCAAAAGGAGTCCTGAGAGAGAAGTTCATAGCACTACAAGCATACCTTAAGAAGCAAGAAAAAGCTCAAATAAACAACTTGACCCTGCATCTAAAAGAACTAGAAAAAGAACAACAAATAAAGACCTGACGAAGTAGAAGGCAGGAAACAATAAAGATCAGAGTGGAAGTAAATTACATAAAGGCTAAAAAAAAAAATACAGAAGATTAATGAAACCAACAGCTGTTTCTTTGAAAAGGTAAACAAGATTGATGAACCTTTAACCAGACTCACCAAGAAAAAAAGAAAGAGAACTCAAATAAATGAAATTAGAAATGACAGTGGAGAAGTAACAACTGACACTGCAGAAATACAAAGGATGTAAGAAAATACTATGAAGATCTGTATGTCAAAAAACTAGACAAGCTAGGTGAAATAGATAAATTTCTAGAAACATATAATCTTTCAAAAATCAGTTGGGAAGAATCAGAAAACTTAAACAGACCAATTACAACAAATGAAATTAAAACAGTTATCAAAAAACTCCCCAAAAAACAAAAGTCCAGGGCCAGATGGCTTTACAGGTGAATTTTACCAAATATTCAAAGAACTACCACCTATCCTCAAGCTATTTCAAAAAATTCAAAAGGAGGGAAGGCTTCCAAGCTCCTTTTATGAGGAAAGCATAATACTCATTCCAAAACCAGGTAAAGACACTACAAAGTAAAAAAACTATAGGCCAATATTACTAATGAACTTAGATGCTAAAATTCTCAACAAAATATTAGCAAACTGGATCCATCAATACATGAAAAAAGTCATACATCATGATCAAGTGTGATTTATTCTGGGGAAGCAACACTAGTACAATATTCATAAATCAATAAATGTGACTCATCACATAAACAAAAGGAAGAATAAAAATCACATGATAATATCAATAGATGCAAAAAAAGCATTTGATAAAATCCAGCATCCATTTACAATCACAACTCTCAGCAAAGTGGAAATATAGGGAACATATCTCAACATGATAAAGGCTTTCTATGACAAACCCACGGCCAACATCATACTCAATGGGGAAAATTTAAAAGCAATTCCCTTAAGATCAGGAACAAGGCAGGGGTGCCCCGTTTCATCACTCTTATTCAACATAGTTCTGGAAGTCCTAGCCACAGCAATCAGAGAAGAAGAAGAAATAAAAAGCATCCAAATTGGAAAAGAAGAAGTAAAGCAATCATTATTTGCTGATGATATGATACCGTACATAAAAAAACCCAAAGGCTCAGTCAAAGAACTACTAGACCTGATAAATGAATTTGGCAAGGTGGCAGGATATAAAAATTAATATTTAGAAATCAGAGACATTTTTATACACCAACAATAAACTGTCTGAAAGAGAAATTAAGGAAACAATTGCCTTTACTATTGCAACAAAAAATAAATAAAGTACGAAGAGTAAATTTAACTGAGGAAGTAAAATACTTTGACTCAGAGAATTATAAAACATTGATAAAAGAAATCAAGGAAGATACAAACAAGTGGGAGAATATACCATGTTCATGGATAGGAAGAATAACATATAAACATCAGTAAAATGTTTATATTACCCAAAGCAATCTATAAATTTAATACAATTTCTATTAAAATACCAATGGCATACTTCAAAGATATAGAAAAAATATTCCAAAAATTTATATGGAACCAAAAAAGAACATGATAGCCTCAGCAATCTTGAAAATGAAGAATAAAGTAGGAGGTATCACACTTCCTGATATCAAGTTCTACTACAAAGCCATTGTACTCAAAACAGCTTGGTACTGGCATAAGAACAGGCATACAGATCAATGGAACAGAACAGAGAACCCAGAAATAAACCCATGCCTTTATGGTCAATTGATATTTGACAAAGGAGGTAAGAGCATACAATGGAGTAAAGACAGTCTCTTTAATAAATGGTGTTGGGAAAATTCAACAGGTACAGGCAAAAAAATGAAACTAGACCACCAACTTACACCATTCACAAAAATAAACTCAAAATGGATAAAAGACTTAAATGTAAGTCATAAAACCATAAACATCTTGGAAGAAAACATAGGCAGTAAATTCTCTGACATCTCTCATAGCAATATCTTTGCTGACTTATCTCCACGGCAAGTGAAATAAAAGACAGGATAAACAAATGGAACTATATCAAACTAAAACGTTTTGCACAGCTAAAGACAATAAGAACGGAATAAAAAGACAAACTATACAATGGGAGAATATATTTGACAATACTTCTGATAAAGGGTTAATAGCCAAAATTTATAAAGAACTTATTAAACTCAACACCAGGAAGGTAAAAAATCCAATTAAAAATTGAACAAAAGAACTGAATTGACACTTCTCCAAAGAGGACATACAGATGGCCAATAGGCATGTGAAAAAATGTTCAACATCACTAATCATTAGAGAAATGCAAATTAAAACCGTAATGAGATACCACCTCACACCTATCAGAATGGCTCTCATCAACAAAACAACACACAATAAGTGCTGGCAAGGATGTGGAGAAAAGAAAATCCTCCTGCACTGCTGGTGGGAATGCAGACTTGTGCAGGTACCATGGAGAAGTGTATGGGGTTTCCTCAAAAAATTAAAAATGTAACTGTGTTTTGACCCAGCTATCCCACTTTTAGGAGTATATCCTAAGAAAACCAAGTCACCGACTCAAAAGAACATATGCACCCCCATGTTTATTGCAGCAATGTTTACAATAGCCAAGATCTGGAAACACCCCAAGTGTCTATCAGTGGATGAGTGTATTAAAAAGCTGTGGTACATATACAGAATGGAATACTACACCACCATGAAAAAGAATAAAATCTTACCTTTTGGTACAGCATGGATGGTCCTGGAGACTATTATGCTAAGTGAAATAAACCAGGTAGAAAGAAATAGCATATGATCTCCCTTATATGTGTAATTTAATGAACAAAGTGAACTGAGGAACAGAATGAAGGCAGAGGTGGGGTCACATGGACCAAAGGCACAGTGGTCAGAGGGGAAGGGGGATGAGGAGATGGGATCAGAGAAGGTAAAGAGATTAGTGAAATTATATATACATAACACAAATATATAGATAACAAGACTGCAAATCCTAGAAGGAAAGGGGGAGTTCATAGGGGGAGGGGGACAAGGGGGTATAAAAGGGGAACACAGGGGTGGGGAGTGAGGGAGTTATATTTGGTGGGACACTTAAATCCATATAAATACAATGAATCAAAATTAATAAATATTAAATTTTTAAAAAGAAACCAGACATTACTTTGCCTCAAAGTGTTTCTTTCTCCATGACACTGAATGCAAAGGTTAAAGATTAACTTTATAATGAAACAAACCTGGGAAATACTACCTAAACCAAGTTATCTCCAGTAAGGAAATAAATAGATTTTTATCATGAAAGGATGTTGTATTTCAGGAGTCCCCAAACTTTTTACCCAGGGGGCCAGTTCACTGTCCCTCAGACCGTTGGAGGGCCGGAATATAAAAAAAAAACTATGAACAAATCCCTATGCACACTGCACATATCTTATTTTAAAGTAAAAAAACAAACGGGAACAAATACAATATTTAAAATAAAGAACAAGTAAATTTAAATCAACAAACTGACCAGTATTCAATGGGAACTATGCTCCTCTCACTGACCACCAATGAAAGAGGTGCCCCTTCCGGAAGTGCAGCGGGGGCCGGATAAATGGCCTCAGGGGGCCGCATGTGGCCCGCAGGCCATAGTTTGGGGACCCCTGTTGTATTTTGTCAAATGCCTTTTCGGCATCTCATGTGAGATGATTATGTGATTTTATTTTTCGTTCTATTAATGTGCTTTATTATAATAATTAATTTGCACATATTAAACAGGCCTTGTAACCTAGAAATAAATACCACTTGGTCAAGTTATATAATTCTTTAGTGTGATATTTAATTCAGTTTGCTAAATATTTGCTGAGAATTTCTGCATGTATAGTCATCAGGAATAGTGATCTACAATTTTCTTCTGTTGTAGTGTTTTTATCTGGCTTTACTAACAGGGTAATACTTGCCTCATAGAATGAGTTTGGAACTGTTAGAAACAGAGTCCTTTATTCTTTAAATGTTTTGAAGATTTCACCAGTGAATTTGTCTAATCTTGCGTTTTTCAATCTTGGGAGGGAAGTTTTTGACTAATAATTCAATATCTTGTTAGTGATCTGTTCAGATTTTCTGTTTCTGATTCAGCCTTGGTAGGAAGTGTGTTACTAGAAGTTTATCCATTTCTTCTGAATTATGTAATTTGTTGTCATATAATTGTTCGAATATTATTCATAGTAGTCTTGAGATCCTGAGTATTTTGGTAGTATCAGTTATGTCTTCTCTTTCATTTTTAATTTTATTTGAGTCTTCTCTTTTTCTTAGTCTAGCTAAAGGTTTGTCAGTTTTGTTTATCTTTTTTTAAAAAACAGCTCACTTTTGTTGATTACTATTGTTTTGTTGTTCTGAAATATATTTGTTTCTCTTCTGATCTTTATTCTTCCTTCTGCTAACTTTTGGTTTAATTTGTTCTTCTTTTTCTAGGTCCTTTAGTAGAGTTAGTTTGTTTCAGATATTTCTAATTTTTTAATGCAGGGGTCCCCAAACTACGGCCCGCAGGCCACATGCGGCCCCCTGAGGCCATTTATCCGGCCCCTGCCGCACTTCCAGAAGGGGCACCTTTTTCATTGGTGGTCAGTGAGAGGAGCATAGTTCCCATTGAAATACTGGTCAGTTTGTTGATTTAAATTTACTTGTTCTTTATTTTAAATATTGTATTTGTTCCCGTTTTGTTTTTTTTACTTTAAAATAAGATCTGTGCAGTGTGCATAGGGATTTGTTCATAGTTTTTTTTTATAGTCCGGCCCTCCAACGGTCTGAGGAACAGTGAACTGGCCCCCTGTGTAAAAAGTTTGGGGACCCCTGTTTTAATGTATGTATTTATCACTGTAAATGTATCTCTCAGATAAACATTTGCTGCATTGTATCAGTTATTATATATTGTATTTCCATTTTTATTTGTTTTGAGGTATTTTTAAATTTCTTTTTTATTGCTTTTTTGACCCGATTGTTCACAATTATGTTTTTAATTTCCACATACAGTAATTCCTTGGTATTCATTGACTTTGTTTATTATTGGTTCGGTTTTTCGTCTATTTTTTCTGTGAAAAATTTGTCTTGGTTTTCATCAGTTGCCTCGTCGGCATGCCCACATGACCTCGTGAAAACAAAGGGCGAGCCACGTGTTCTCCTGCTCAGTGTGGTGTTGTTTCTCATTATGTGAGCATCACCCCATGCATCTAGCGAAACAATTCCCTTGGTTTCCAATGTTTTTGTGCTTTTTTTATTGATAGCAAATGCTAATACTACAATTACATGTAAGTGACTACTGTGTATACCGTATTTGGTATAATGTGTTTGTTTTTCATTTTTCAGTTTCAAAATGTACGTAATACATGTAAGATAAAATCACATGTGCTCAAATCTCATTGTCTGTGTTAAGTGTTTCCCTTGCTAATAAGTTAACCTTTTCCGTTTAGCTCCATCATGGGACCAAAGGAAGTTTCGAGAGCCAGCAAGACATTCGAAGAAGAAGATCAGGAACACGATCAATTTGAATGAGGAAATCATTGAAAAATACAAGAGCAGCTTCAAGATTACTGAAATTGGCGGCATGTATGGAAAGTTGCCACTCATGATAAGTTCCATTGTGGTGAAAAAGGAAGCAATAAAGGAGGCTAATGAAGCAAAAGACATGAATGTGCTAATGAACAGAGATTGCAAACAATTAAAGATGTCAAACAGTTATTATTAATTTGGATCAATCAAAACCAGTTAGATGGCAATTCTGTTTTGGAGGCAATCATATGTGAAAAGGCCAGACTGTTGTATGCCGATCTCATTAAGAAAATATCTGGGACGAGTGCTAGTGTACTTAGTGATTTTAAGGCCAGCAGTGGCTGGTTCGAAAAATTCAAGAGGCACACTGGCATACACAGTGTTACTAGGCAAGGGAAAGGTGCGAGTTCTGACAAGTCTGAGGCCAAAAAGTTTGTGTCCGAATTCAAAGATTACAAAGAGGCTGATGGATTCATCCTCTAACAAGTCTTCAGCTGTGATGAAACTGGCCTCTTTTGGAAGAAAATGCCAAAAAGGACGTTCATTACACAGGAGGAAAAGGCACTGCCAGGACATAAGCCCATGAAAGATAGGCTAACTCTTTTGTTGTGTGGTAATGCTGGTGGTGATTGGAAAGTGAAGACCTTACTGGTGTACCATTCAGAAACTCCTGGAGTGTTTAGCAGAAACAAGGTGATTAAAAGTATGTAAATTGTGTGTGATGTAAAGGGCAAACCAGAAAGCATGAGTCACGAGGCCAATTTTCATTGAGTGGATGAATGAAGTGTTTGGCTCAAGTGTGAAAAAATACCTCCAGGATAATCAGTTGCCCCTTAAGTGCCTCCTGGTAATGGACAACGCTCTGCACATCCTCCAGGCTTGGAAGACACATTGTTGGAGGTGTTCAGTTTTGTCACAGTAAAGTTCTTGCCCTCTAATACCACACCACTCATCCAGCCCATGGACCAGAATGTCATTTCAAATATCAAGAAACTGTACTCAAAAGCAATGTTTCGAAGGTGCTTTGAGGTAACATCAGATACAGAATTGTCCCTAAGAGAGTTCTGAAAAAATCATTTCAACATTCTCAACCGCATTATCCTCATAGATAAGGCTTGGCAGGGAGTGACATCCAGGATGATGAACTCTGCCTGGAAGAAATTATGGCCGGGATGTGTGCATGAGAGAGATTTTGAAGGGTTTGAGCTTTCTCTGGATGATCCTATACATGTGGTGCAGTCCATTGTTGATTTGGGAAAGCTCATCTGTTTGGAGGTGAGTGGTGAGGATGTGGAAGAGCTGGTGGATGACCACAGTGAAGAACTCACCACTGAAAAACTGCAAGGCCTTCACCTAGAAGTGCAACAGATGGCAGATGAAGTTGCTCCAGATCAGGAGGAAGAGACAGGGGGAATGTGCCTCCTTCAGAGATTAAGGACACCTTCTCCATGTGGAGTAAGGTACAGGGGTTTGTGGAGAAAAACCACCCAGACAAAGCTGTTGCAGGCTGTGTCTGTAACTTGTTTAATGATAAAGTCTTGCCCCATTTTAGGCAAATCTTAAAGAGGTGGCAGAAACAGACCTCTTTGGACAGCTTTCTCTTGCTACATGGGTCCACTGACTCTGAAGCTGGTCCCAGTGCCCAAAGACCAAGAAGGGAAGTGACCCCAGATAGTGCCTTGATACCTAAGGTCCTTATAGAGGGGATTCCCCTTCCAAACAATATCTGCACCTCTCTCTCCCCTCCTTGCCATCTTCCATACTCCAAGAAGAGTCTTCAGAAAGGTAAATGCCATGTTAAATGTTTATTTATTCTTTACATTAGTCTTTTACATTTATTTAATATAAATTTCTTATTGTTTTTAGTATTAAACACTACATTTATTCTCTATAAAATATGTTTTTAGTATGTATTTTGGAGTGTCTAGACAAATTAATTGGATTTACATTGATTCATATGGAAATAATTGCCTCAGTTTTCATCGGTTTCAGAATTTGCTGATTGTTTGCAGATGGTGTATTGACAAAAACCGAGGCATCACTGTATTTTTACATTTTCCAGCTTTCCTCTAGTTGTTGATTTCTCATTTCATAGCATTACAATCAGAAAAGATAGTGGGTATGATTTCAATCTTCTTAAGTTTGCTATGATTTTTTTGTGTTCTATCATGTAATTGATCCTGGACAATGTTCTGTGTGTACTTGAGAAAAAGTGAATTCTGTTATTGAATGGTTTATGCCAGATATGTCTGTTCAAACCATTTGCTTTAATGTATGGTTGAATTCTGTTTCCTTACTGATTTTCTGTCTGGATGATCTATCCATTGCTGACAGTGGAGAATTGAAGTTACCTACCATTATTGTAATATTGTCTATTTCTCTTTTTAGATCTAATAGTATTTGCTTAATATGTTTAGGTGATCTGATATTTGATGTGTATATATTTACAGTTGTTTTTATCTTTTTGATGTATTGACCTCTTTATCAATATATAGTGACTTTATCTCCCTGTTAACCATATTTGGCTTCAAGTCTTTTTGTCTGCTATAGTATAGTAATCACTGCTTTTTTTTGTTGTTCTTTTTCACTTACATGGGTTATATTTCTCTAGTGCTTCACTTTGAGCCTATGTGTGTGTCTTGAGAGCTGAAATGAGTCTCCTGTAGGCAGCATATAGTTGGGTTTTACTTTTATATGTATGTAGCCACTCTCTGCATTTTGATTGATGAATGCAGTCAATTTACCATTAGAGTGATTATTGATAAATAAAAACTACTATTGCCATGTTATTATTTGTCTTTTGGTTGTTTTATATCTCCATTGTTTCATTTTTTCTTTGTTTCTGCTTACCTTTTTCATGGTGATTTGCTCAGTCTCCCTTTTCTGTGTGTATGTCCTGAATCTACTCTAGATTTTTTGCTTCTGGTTACCATGAGGTTTACATAAAACATCTCATAGATAAAACAGTCCATTTTATGCAGGTGAAAATTATCTTTGTTCACCTATAAAAGCTCCACCATTTTCCTCCCCTGCTTTTATATTTTTGTTGTCACAATCTCTCTTTTTACATGGTGAATTTGTTTAGAAATGCTAATATCTATAGTTATTTTTAATGTTTTTTCTTTGACCTTTATACTTGAGCTAATTAGTTAACAAACCATTCTAACACAGTTACAGTTTTCTAATTCTATTTATTTTTCACCTTTACCACCAGAGCATTTTATACTTTAATATGTTATGTCACGGATAGCTGCCTTTTTTTTTTTTTTTTTTTGCTTGAAAAACTCCTTCCAGCATTTTTTAGAATGTAGGTCTAGTGGTGGTGATCTCCCTTAGTTTTTGTTTTTCTGGGAAAGCCCTTTCATCTTCATGTCTATAGCATTGCTGCCATAAAAAGTATCCTTAGCATGCAATTTTTATTTTTCAAAATTTTGAATATACCATTCCACTTTCTCCTTGTCCATAGACTTTTCTCTGGCAAATTCACATATAGGCTAATGGAGGTTGGAGGTTCCTTTGTGGGTTACTTAGTCCTGCCCTCCTTCTCTACCTTTAAGATTCTTTCTCTCTCACTGACTATTGGGAGTTTCAGTTGAATAAATCTTGGAGGTCTTTTTGCATTGAAGGAATAGAGAGTTCTATTAGCTTTGTGGACTTGTGGACTTTGTGGGCTTCTGTATCCCATTCCTTCTCCAGGTTGGGGAAGTTCTTAGCTATTACTTATTTAAGGAAGCTCTTTTCCCTTCTTTTTTTCCCCTTCTTATATATAGCAATTAATCTTGTATATAGCTTTCTGATAGATTTTGATAGCTCTCATAGGGTTTATTCACTTTTAAATTCTCTATCCTTTTTTTAACTGAATTATTTCTATATTCATGTCCCCCAAGTCTTTTATTGTTTACTCCATGTGGTCTATTCTCTTACCCTATACTTTTTATTACAATTTTCATTTCATTCATTGTTCATTCATTTCAGCTCTAGAGTTTTTGTTTGGTTATTTTTATAATTTTAATCTCTTTGGTAAAAATTTTCTTTTGTTCATCAATTTTATTCCTAGGTTCCTTAAATTGTCTGTCTGAGTTTCCTATGGTTCTTTGCTTTTTACAGAACAGCAATTTTATAAACAAAATTTTTTTTAAAAATAATAACTTTTAGAGAGAGAGAGAAAGGGAGAGAGAAACACTGATTTATTGTTCTACTTATTTATACATTCGTTGGTTGATTCTTGTGTGTTCTAACTGGGGATTGAACTCACTTCCATGGCATATTGGGACAATACTCTAACCAACTGAGCTCTCCGGCCATGGCTTATAAGCAGAATTCTTTGTCAGTTAGACTACAATATTCTGTGCCTTTGAGTTTGGTACTGGAGAATTATCATTTTCTTTTTATGATACATTTCATAGTTTTTGACAGTATGTGCTTTTGCTTTTCCATCTGAAGTAGCAAACAACTTTTTTAGCTAAAAATTTATGTTGTCTGTGTTTCTTAGAATTCAACAAGCTAGTAATTACAAACCTTTCTTTTGTATTCTAGAAGATTATGCTATAGCTCAAATGTGTGGTTTCCTTACTGCAGCTGGCTCTCTTGTCTGCACTTGGGTAGTGCACAGAAGCTGGAAGCAAAGTGTGAGGATGTGTGAGCTTAGCACATGGTGCTATGGGACGTGACCAAAGCCCAGTAGAAGGAGTCTGGAGTGGGTCTTCTCAGAGATTCATGGGTGCACTTCCTGCAGAAATTCCAAAGGAAACAAGAAAAGTTTTCCTTCTGTGCCTTTTGATATTCTTGTCTGCCTTCTTACCTTTCTTCTTCTTCCCCAGGAAGGGAGGTCTCCTCTTAGAAACCTGTGCTCCTAGATGGACATTGATTTCTTCAACTATATTATGAATAACTAGGGAAGTTTGTGGCCACTCACTACTTTCACTGTTTACCTCATGTGCTAGAAAGTTCACCTCTGATGACACCAAAAACCCAATAGCTTGTTGTATTACCCCAGGAAGGGAGCCTGATTTTATGAGTTCCTCCATTTCTTTTGCCCCAAGCTCATCCCTACTCTGCTATTATGGTTTTTCAGATTCCCCTGTCAGAACTCCACAAATTCTCTATCTCTCCTGAGTATCCACCCAGTTTGCTACTCTCCTGGCTCCCTTTTTCTACAGGCCCCACAGCCCCCACTGAGGTCCTATCTGTCTACTTTTGGATGCACAAATAGATAAAAATTCTTGGGTGTCCTGTCATGATGAGCAGAGGCACCTAGGTTTGGCTGTGGATGTCCAATTAGTTGTAAATCAAAGGGGAGAGAAAAAAGAAATACTGTCATAATGTTGATGTCACTTCTCTTTTCATTCTTGAGGTTGGTAGTTTAAATCATCTTTTATTCTTTTTTTTTTTTTCAGTGAGTAGTGGGGGCAACCAGGAACAGACAGACAGAAAGGGACAAAGATGAGAAGCATTAACTTGTAATTGTGGCACTTTAGTTGTTCATTGATTATTTTTTCATACATACTTTTATTTATTTTTCATTTACTTTTTTAAAAATTGAATTTGTTGAAATGACACAGGTTAACAAAATTATACAAGTTTCAGATGCACAATGCCACACCAAAATCATTTGTGCATTGTATTCACTACCTCAAGTCATGTCTTCTTCCATCACCATTTATCCTTTTTATACACCCCTCTACCTCTCCTACCCTCCCCTCCCTCCAATATGAGAGGAATCCCTTGGTGAGCATGAACTGTATTTTTAAATATAAATATTTAGTGATATAAATATTTCTCTAAGGACTGCTTTAATTGCATCTTACTTTTTTTTTTTTAAATGAGTGAAGGAAGGATTGAGAGACAGATGAGAAACTCCTGCATGCTCTTCAACCAGGATCCACTCAGCAACCCCTGATGGGGGCCAAGGCTCTGCCCATCCAGAGCCATGCTGAAACAGTTATTTTTAACATCTGAGGTAGAGGTTTGATGGAGCCATCCTCAGCACTCCAGGACCAATGGGCTCAAATCAATCAAGCTATGGCTGAGGGAGTTTAAGAGAAAGAAGAGGGAAGAAGTGGGGGGAGAAGGTAATGATCACCTCTGCTGTGTGCCTTGACTAGGAATCAAACCCAGGACATTCACACTCCTGGTGGATGCTCTACCACTGAGCCAACTGGCTAGGGCCACATCTCATAAATTTTGATTATTATTTTCATTTCTTCTCTTCAAAACATTTTCTATCTCCTATGATCCCTCCTTGACTCATCAGTTATTTATAGCATGTTTAATTTCTAAAATATTTCAGAATTTTCCAAATAATGTTCTGTCATTGATTGCTAATTTGTTTCCTTGTTGCCAGAGTACACATTCTTCTTTCTTCATAAATTTATGAAGAGTTGTTTCATGTGGTCTGCTTGATGAATCTTCATGTGCACTTGAAAGAAAGTATGTTTTGCCTTTCATGGGTACAATGTTCTTTAAATGTCAACTAAAATTATTTGATAGTATTGTTCAATCTTCAATATCCTTACTGTTTGTTTGATGTAAATCAACCTGTTCTACCAATTGTCAAGAAAGCAATGTAGAATACTCTAAGGATAACAGTTACTTTGCCTATTTGTCCTTTATTTTTTATGTTTTAGACTTACTTATTAGGTACACATGCATTGGCATTATTTTCTTTTTGAAGAGTTGACCCTTTATTGTTATGTAATCTTTTATTTTTTCCCTAGTGATATTACTTGTTCTACAGTTTATTTTTATATTAATACTATGCTGCCAATATTTTTATGAATATAATTTTCATGATAGCTCTTAGATTGTTTTACTTTTAACCTGTCTATATTGCTGATATTTTGTACAACTCATTAACATCTTTATTATATGTGTTTTTAAACACTTCTCTAAATGCATTCGAAAAGAGCTATAACATCCGTTCCCTAAAGTAATTCTCTTCTCAAGGTATCCTGCATGTATAATTTTTATAAACATCTTTATTATGTGTTTTATATGCACTTCTCTAATTGCAGAATGGTAGACACATTCCACTTAAAAAACACTATTCTCTTTTTAGCAAGTAGTTACCTCTCATAAACATTATTATTGCAAGTAGTTATAAACACTTCTCTAAATATATTATGGAAGAGCTTTCACCCTTCAGATATTATTTTTGAATATGTTTCTTATAGATAGTATAATCTGGTTTGCCTTTTTGTAGAGGCCCTGAATAGGAACATAGAACAGCAACAGAGTTCAGTGTTCTGAAGCAAAAGCCACAGTGGAGTGACTGACAAAAGTACTGAACACAATACTGTGCTGAATGAAGCACAATAAGGATAGAATTAGCAATCCTGATTAATCAATAGGTGAGGACATTTGAGTTACTTTTCTTGCATTTTAATCTGCTCTAAAGAAGTTTCCCTTCCTGACTTCCTCATTCTTTTCTCTTCATTCTCTTCTCTGCTTCCTGACTTTCTCATTCTTGTCCCTGCTTCTATTTTGTGTGTATCAATAAATATCCATAAGGTCTGGGGGTCAGGGCTATCTCATGAAACCTGAATAGGGGATTGTGAGTGGTCTCCCCTAGGTCCCTCAGTGCATGCCATGTGGTCTCTGAGTAGTCATTGTCTCCATGACAAGTGGAGCCTCATGTGAGGAATGGGAACCAAATGACACCATTTTAAAATCCAATATGAGAATAATCTCTGCCTTATATTGGGAGAATTTATTTATTCTTAATGTACCATATTTACCCTTGTATAAGATGGTCCCATGTTTAAGATGCACCTTAATTTTGGGACCCAAAATTTGAAAATAAATGTATTACATGAAGTGATTGAACTCAAGTTTTATCATAAAATTTATACAACTCCTCATTGCTGTCAAAACTCCCATCCATTTGCTTGTCCTCATTTGTGTCTGATGACAAATCACTGTCTTCAACAAAGAGTGCAACAACAGGGTGAAAAAGTGGGAAATGCAAGTAAAAAAATCTATAACCACTGTATAAGACACACCCAGTTTATAGACCCCAAATTTTTCAGGAAAAATATTCATTTTATATGGATACATGGGGAAACACGGTATTTTAAAAATATAGTTGGGGTTAAATTCATCATTTTGCTTTTATTTTCTATTTTTCATCTATATATTTCTTTTGAATTAACTGAGTATTCTTTATCATTCAGTGATGTCCCCACTCTTTACTATCTGAACCTCTGGGTTTTATTTTATAAAGATTGCTTTAAAGTTTACACTATACATTATTAGTTATCACAGTTTACCATCAAATAATATTATACTGCTTTATATATAGTTTGTAAAGCCAGTATACATGGTCACCATCAGAGTCACCTGGCCCATACAGGTTTGCATTAGGTTTGGACAGATGGTAATGAAACAATGGAGCCAAGAACTGGTGGGCCATTAGCTTTAATCCTAGCTTGCAACCAGTGGGCAAGTAAAAACACACACTGGGCTCCAAAACCCACTCATTCAGTGCTCACAAAGCTACTGACTTATCCGAGTCTCTCACTCAACACTCCGCCATCTTGGCTGCTTCTCCTGGCCTACTCCACGTGGCCTCCTTCTGCTCTCTGCTCTGCTCTCTCCTCTAATGATAATTTCAGGAACCAAGAGAGCAAGCTCCTGTTCTGCCCCCATTTTATAGTGTAGAAATCAAAACCTTTAATCCAATATACAAAATAGGGAAGTCTCTAATACAAAGTCACTTATCAGAGACATGATGGGATTGCACCACCCCACATCAAAAAGGGTGGAAAAGACTTAGTCCTAAAACCAAGTCCCAGGCTATAAGGATCCTGCCTGCCCACAGCCCGCCACCAACACACATTAATATCACCTGGGTGATGGCCTCCACGTGGGCAGCGCCATCTTTAACAAAGTGAGCATAATATATTTTATCTGCCCAACACATGGCTGTAAAAGTCAGCCAGCCTACAGCCCCCTAAAGGACAGCCATGGGGAACCATAACAGAGGCCAGTCCTCTACTCCACTGCTCAAAAGTCGTGGCAGCTCCATACTCATCTGTATCAAATCCTGCTGACTACACCAAATGTAAAGCCAGTATACACGACCACCATCACAGCCGCCTGGCCCATGCAGGTTTACATTAGATTCAGACAGATGGTAATAAAACAATGGAGCTAAGAACTGGTGGGCCATTAGCTTTAATCCTAGCTTGCACCCGGCAGGCAAGTAAAAACACACACTGGGCTCCAAAATCCACTCATTCAGTGCTCACAAAGCTACTGACTTATCCACATTTCCTAGAATCAAAGGTTTCTGTCTCACCAGCCTTATTCACCTCTGTTCTCCATCTCTTTCTCTTTGCACAAACTCTGTACAATCTGGCTTCTTCTTCAACACTCTGCCATCTTGGCTGCTTCTCCTGGCTTCCTTCACGTGGCCTTTCTCTGCTCTCCTCTCTAATGCTAATCTCAGGAACTGAGAGAGCGAGCTCCCGGTCTGTCCCACTTTATAGTGCAGAAATCAAAACCTTTAATCCAATATACAAATAAAGAAGTCTCTGATACATAGTCACTTATCTGAGACATAATGGGATTCCTCATGAGAGGGCACCACTCCACATCATGCAATCAGTCAAGGGTGTGGGGAAAAGTTTATCCTTGAAACTAAGCTTCAGGCTATAATGACCTGGTCTGCTCACAGCCTGTCCCCCACATACAATGCAAACTATAAGTGAGCAAACATATATATCATATTTACAAACTTATTTGACCAACATAGTGCAAGAAACTTAAAGGAGTATGCTTTTATTTTATTTTCACAGTTTTGGCTGTTATATTACATTTTTCCATATGTGTTATAAATTCCATTGTGCAATGTTATGTATGATCTGAACATTCAATTTTCTTTTAAAAATAGATAAGAAAATATTTTTGTGTAGTCACATTTTCCATTTTAATTTTATTATTTCTTTGTATCAATATAAATTTATATATAGTGTTATGTCATTTTCACATAGAAAATTACCTTTCATATTTATTTGCATGGAATTCTTTAAGCTTATTCTCTTATAAAATGTTTACTTTTGCCTTGTTTTTTTATTGGATTTTATACTTTATATCTGGCTTAAAATAAATTTTATTTTTAATAACAGATTAAATTTACATAAAGAATGAGAAGTATAGTGCAGTTCCATATATCCTGCTTCCTTAGTATGATTTATTTGCTACAAGTAATGAACCAATATTATTAGTAACAAAAGGCTACTTTATTCAGATTTTCCCAGTTTATATTGTATGTTTTTGTTTTTGTTTTTCCAGGATCTCATGCAGGACCACATTACATTTAGTTGTCATGGATGGGAGAATTTTTCAGACTCTATTTGCTTTTAATATTCTTGACAGTTTTAGGAGTACCAGTCAGGTACTTTGCACGACATCCCTTTATTCAAATTTGTCTATTCTTATGATTGGATATATGATGCATTTTTAGAGGAAGAGCATAGACATAAATTGACATTTTGATCATATATTATTGTTTAAAAAAATTTAATGGTACATACTCTCAATATGATATATGAATGTGTATACTGACATTAAGCATTGAATTAATGTAGTCTTTGTCAAATTTTCCACAGTAAAATTACCCCCTCCATTTTCCATTCTGTATTTTTTTGAAGAAAGTGCTATAGTCAGACCACAGTTAAAGAGCGGCAAGTTATATTTGAAAGAGTATACACTCATTTATATTTATATTATACTTTGGATTATAACTCAATACTAGTTTTTCTCAAAGTGTTCCAGCTTGGACCACTGAAAGCTCTTTCAGTCGGCTCTTGTGTCCCTTTGACATACTCCTCACTAATGTGTCTATGTCTGCGCGTGCTTGTTTGTATACTTATGTATCGAGTACTTCCCTACTTTCTGGCAGTTCAAAATTTTCAGAGCTCATTTGTTATATTTTCTCCCAAATCCTAAAATTAAAGACATTTCTCCAAAGGGTTTTGGTCCCTTATTGGGGATGGTGTTAGGAAAGAAGAACTGGCCCAGGCTGGTTGGCTCAGTGGTAGAGCGTAGGCCTGGCGTGCAGGAGTCCCAGGTTTGATTCCCGGCCAGGGCACACAGGAGAAGCGCCCATCTGCTTCTCCACCCCTCCCCCTCTCCTTCCTCTCTGTCTCTCTCTTCCCCTCCCGCAGCCAAGGCTCCACTGGAGCAAAGATGGCCCGGGTGCTGAGGATGGCTCTGTGGCCTCTGACTCAGGCGTTAGAATGGCTCTGGTTGCAACAGAACGACGCCCCAGATGGGCAGAGCATCGCCCACTGGTGGGCGTGCTGGGTGGATCCCGATCGGGCACATGCAGGAGTCTGTCTGACTGCCTCCCCGTTTCCAACTTCAGAAAAATACAAAAAAAGAAAAAAAAAAAAAAAGAAAAAAGGAAAGAAGAACTGGGAACTGGGTGTGTTGCTACTGATGCCATTGTTTTTAATCTCTCATCTGACAGCAAGTAAATGTGGATGTTTACTAACCCACATATCAATACATATTCATAAATATTCTCTATGTAATCATCTGTAATGATATGAAAGTTAATATGAATTCATACTAATGTTTCCAAGTCCAATCCCTCACCTTATAGACCACTCCAGCTTTCTCCTCTGGCTTTTTTTGTGTGTAAATTCCCTCTCCAACAATGAGAAATCAGACTTCCATCATCTACCAATCATGTATTGTTCATTTCCAATGTCCATGTATAGCAGTTGCAGAATTCTTAACTTCTTCTACCATGTGAGAGAACTTTATCAACCAGCATACGTTGCTTATGTAAAGATTTTTTTAAAATCAAATTTATGGCACTCATTTCCAAAGTTACTTAGCACAACATCTCCCATTATCCCATTCAGAATTTGTTTTATGCATTTTCACTGTTGGCATTTCTTCCTAGAGTCCCATGAATTCTAAATGATTTTCTGTAATTTGTATACATCAAGGTTTATTTGTGCTCTGACATTCTGTGGGTATTGGTAAATTCATACCATGTAGCCACATTTGAAGTATCATACAGAATAGTATCACCAGCCAGAAAGTTCCCTTGTGCTTCATGTACTCAACCTGCATCACTTCTTCCAAATCCCCAGCAACCACTGATCTTTTTACTTTCTCTATACTGTTTTTTGCTTTTTCCAGAATGTTATGTAATTTGAATCTTACAGTAGGTAGCCTTTCAAACCAGCTTCCACTTAGCAATATATAAGGTCTACTGGAAAGTTCTGTCCGTTTCTATCACAACAAGTTTCGACACGTAAGCATGTTTATTTGGCGCATGTGTGCCTCTCTATTTTTATCACTTAATGTATACATACTGATGTAGCAAATTAACTAAAACAAAGTTGATTCACGTTAGTCTTATGTGTGAAGCCATAGTGTACCCATGGCTATTGATAAAGTTCATTTACGCCACTGTAATTTTTACGAATTTCAACAAGGAAGAAATGCTACAGAAGCATGTCTGTCGCATCCACCATATTCCCCGGACTTAGCACCCTCCGACTATCACTTGTTTTGTCCTTACAAAAGTTTTTGAAGGGCAAAAAATTCAAAAATGAAGAAGATATCAAACAAGCACTGGTTCAATTTTTCACATCAAAAGGTAAAACATTTTTCAAAAATGGGATATACAAATTGCCCTCATGCTGGCAAGAAATCATTAATAATAATGGCAATTATATTATTTAATAAAGTTTATTGATGGTAAGAAAAATTTGTATTTTGTTTTATTCCAAAAATGAACAGAACTTTCTGATAGACCTTATACATTTAAAGTTAATCTATGTCTTATGGTTTGACAGCTTTTTTTTTATTACTAAATGATATTACATCATCTGGATGCACCACATTTTTTTAATCCATTCACCTATTGAGGGACATTTTGCCTGCTTTCAATATTTGGCAATTATGGAAGCTGCCATAAATGTTTGCATGAAGATTATATGAACATAACTTTTCAAATCAGCTGGGTAAATATCTATACCACTATTATTGGATTATATGATAAAGCTATATTTAACTTTATCAGAACCTACCAAACTCTTTCAAAATTGTTGTACCAGTTGGCATCTCCATTAATAATGAGTAAGAATTCTTCTTGCTCAGCATACTCATCAGCACTTAGTATTGTCAATTTCTTAGATTTGTTTCATTCTAATAATTGTGATATCATTGTTTTATTTTGCTATTCACAAATGCTAACTGATGTTGAGCATATTTTTTGCATGCTTATTTGCCATCTGTATATTTTCTTTTGTGAGGTATCTATTCAGAAAATTTGCCCATTTTTTAATCGAGTTGTGTTTCCTAAAATTCTGTGGCTTGTTTATTTTTCTTTTTTCTTTTTTTTTTTTTGTATTTTTCTGAAGCTGGAAACGGGGAGAGACAGTCAGACTCCCGCATGCGCCCGACCGGGATCCACCCGGCACGCCCACCAGGGGCGACGCTCTGCCCACCAGGGGGCGATGCTCTGCCCCTCCGGGGCATCGCTCTGCCGTGACCAGAGCCACTCTAGCGCCTGGGGCAGAGGCCAAGGAGCCATCCCCAGCACCCGGGCCATCTTTGCTCCAATGGAGCCTTGGCTGCGGGAGGGGAAGAGAGAGACAGAGAGGAAGGAGGGGGGTGGGGGTGGAGAAGCAAATGGGCGCTTCTCCTATGTGCCCTGGCCGGGAATCGAACCCGGGTCCCCCGCACGCCAGGCTGACGCTCTACTGCTGAGCCAACCGGCCAGGGCCGGCTTGTTTATTTTTAATGTTGATGTGCTCTTACATTTCTGAAGACCCAGTATGACTATGCTGTAGCCCCAATTTCTCTCTGTACCTCTATTCTTACCCTCATCACAGACTATGCTTTTTTCTAATTTATTTCTTCAAAAATAAATTTATTGGAATAACATTGGTTAATAGGATTATATAGGTTTCAAGTGTACATCTCTATGGTATGTGATCTGTATATTTCACTGTATATCCAGCACCCAAACCATCCTCTGTCACCATTCATTTGGCTCCTTTTAACTCCCAGCACCCCTCCACCTCCTTCCCTCTGGCAACCACCATGCTGTTGTCTATTGCAGACTTGATTGGTACTCAGTGCAAGGCTCATGGTGGGGTCAGATGTTCTCCGTTTTTTCTTAGAGTCTCAGTCTTAATCATGACTTCTACTCTTGAACCTTAGTGGTTATATTTTTTTCAATATTTCTGTCCCTGCCTTATTTGTGCTATCCTTGTAATAGTTCAAGGTCTTGAGAGCACATTTCTTGTCCTTGTCCCCAGAACAGTCTTTTACCTTGTATTAGTTTAGGATCATAAGGACAACTGATTTCCTGCCACTCCCTTAATGTGAAACTACGTTTACTCTTACCCAACCATGGGGCAATTTTGCTTGGATCAGGTTAGAAGAGGGTATTTTGCCATATCCTTCAATGGCTGGCAACTTTGAGTTTATATGAGAGAAGAGACCAGGTTTGAAGTCACTAGCAGCATCTTATAACCTCCTGCACATCTGTGCCATCTCAGGTTTTCTGCCATGTTCTATAATATTTTCTATTACTACCAGTTGAGGCCTTTGTAAAATAGCTACTGAGCAGTAACGTTGAAACTCCCCTTTCTGCTATCTCAGAAAAATCTAAACTGTGGCATACTAATTTACACACAAAGAGTTATTAAAACCTTGTTTTCTTTTTAATGTGTTTTTATATATGCATTCTCCTCTTACAATGCCTGTCTATGGGAAAGAACAGTTTATGTGGCTTGTCTTTCCCCAGAAATACTGTTACCACTTAGAATTCAATGTAGCCTGACCAGGTGGTGGCGCAATGGATAGAGCATCTGACTGGGATACAGAGGACCCAGAATTGAGACCCCGAGGTCGCCAGCTTGAGCGCGGGCTCATCTGATTTGAGCAAGGCTCACCAGCTTGGACCCAAGGTCACTGGCTGGAACAAGGGGTTACTCGGTCTGCTGAAGGCCCTGGGTCAAGGTATATATGAGAAAGCAATCAATGAACAACTAAGGTGTCACAACGAAAACTGATGATTAATGCTTCTCATCTCTCTCCATTTTTGTCTGTCTGTCCTTATCAATCCCTCTTTCTGACTCTCTCTCTGTCTCTGTAACAAAAAAAGAATTCAATGTACTTTATTGTCCAATAACCTATTTTTTTCTGATGGAAACCAAAGTAGCTGTAATTTTTAGATTATTTGACTTGTCTGGTTGTTAGTGTGAGAGTCATATTCTTTTACAAATTCCTTTTCTCTCTGTCTTTTTAAAAAATATTTGTACCTGATTTTATTGAGATATAATTGACATATAGCACTATGTTTACAGTATATAACATAATGATTTGATATACATCTATTGTTAAAATGACTACTATGATAAGTTTATTTAACTTTCATCCTCTCATATAGATACAAAAGAAAAGAAAAACACATACTTATCTTATGTTGAGAACTCTTAGGTTCTTCCTCTTAACAACTTTTATATATATCATACAGCAATGTTAACTCTAGTCATTATGTTATAAATTATGTCTCTAGTACTTTTTTTTTTTTTACAGAGATAGAGAGAGAGTCAGAGAGAGGAATAGACAGGGACAGACAGACAGGAATGGAGAGATGAGAAGCATCAATCATTAGTTTTTCATTGTGCATTGAGATACTTTAGTTGTTCATTGATTGCTTTCTCATATGTGCCTTGACTGTGGATCTTCAGCAGACCAAGTAACCCCTTGCTCACCAGCGATCTTGGGTCCAAGCTGGTGAGCTTTTGCTCAAACCAGATGAGCCAGCGCTCAAGCTGGTGACCTCGGAGTCTCGAACCTGGATCCTCTGTATCCCAGTCCAATGCTCTATCTACTGCACCACTGCCTGGTCAGGCCCTAGTACTTATTTTTTCTCTAACTGAAAGTTTGTAACTTTTGACCACTTTCATCTGAGAAACACAAAACTGATATTTTCCTGTGTTTTTTTTTCTTTTTTTAAAGATTCCGCCTATACATGAGATCATGCTGTAATTGTATTATCTTTGACTTGTTTCACTTAGCAACATATATGTCTGACTATATCTCTCACATTTCTTGGTGGTTGTAAATAATGCTCTTATGAACATGAGGGTGCAGATATATCTTCAACATGGTGTTTTTGTTTCCTTCAGATACATTCCCAAAAGGATTCTTTTTATATATTTTGTACATCCTACAAAGTAGCAGAACTCTTCAGGTGGCTGTTTAATTTAATTAGGGAAAAGTTGTCATTGTTTTGACAATTGTTGAAATTACGATTTTTGACATTTGATAGATTATTTGCATATTTTAGACCAGAAATATACTGCTCACAAAAATTAGAGGATATTTCAAAATGAATATGAAGTGATAAAATATCCCCTAATTTTTGTGAGTAGTATATAAATGTATTATCTATCAAAGGTAGGTTAAACGAATTTACACGTATACTATTGAAATATATTGTATATACATACACACATATTTCAAGAGCAAAGGATTGATATACCTAAAATGTTTACTTGTTTAATAGGCAACTATTAAATAAATTATAGCACATCTGTACTGTGGAACAAAATGAAACCATGAAAAAAACTGAAAAGTTAGATGGATTTCCACAGTGTTTTGGTAAGATTTTAAAAAGCAAGTTACAGAATATATACACATTTTTGAACTTTAAGTTTTCATAACTTTATATATGAAAACTTATTTGCTGTCACAGCAACGATGAACTACGTGGAGACCAGATGCCATGCTCCAAAGGGCTAAGGGGAGGCAACAGCCCGGGTCAGCAGACCGAAGGACTGAAGCCCCATCCCCAGCCTCACTCAGATATTTATTAGCCAGTACAAAATAGTCACAGAAGCAGACAGCAGAAGTTTTCAGAGGGTGAAGTAAAGGACAAAAAACATGCTAACTTTTTTTTTTTTCTGAAGCTGGAAACAGGGAGCGACAGTCAGACAGACTCCCACATGCGCCCGACCGGGATCTACTCGGCATTCCCACGAGGGGACGACGCTCTGCCCCTCCGGGGCGTCGCTCTGTTGCAACCAGAGCCACTCTAGCGCCTGGGGCAGAGGGCAAGGAACCATCCCCAGCCCCCGGGCCATCTTTGCTCCAATGGAGCCTTGGCTGCGGGAGGGGAAGAGAGAGACAGAGAGGAAAGAGAGGGGTAGGGGTGGAGAAGCAAATGGGCACCTTTCCTGTGTGCCCTGGCCGGGAATCAAACCCGGGACTTCTGCACGCCAGGCCGATGCTCTAGAACATGCTAACTTTTAATCTCTGTTCTGAGAGCCTAAACACTTCTGTGTTGCTGAATCTTACTCTGCTGTGTCACTGTTTCCAGCGCACACTGTTTCCAGCACAGGGTCAGAGAGGCTCCTGGACTCTCTTCAGCTCAGAGCTTTTGCTCTAGGGCGCCTTGCTGTCTCTAATTGTTTTCCTAACTCTGCATATTTTCATAGCATATTCCTACAATTTGCATAAGCAAAGGAAACAATATTTGATGTAGTTAGAGTGGAATGGGAAGATTTTAACTGTATTTTAGATGCACTTATAATTATCTTCAATGTTGTAAAAAACATGTCTTAATTTTGCAAAGACAAAATACCTCCACATATACTTATTTGATATGCTGACTGAGTAATTTTAATTTCAGTGTATAATTTAAGAAGGCAGAAGCTTTCTTTCTGTGATTCTTATATATTCCTGTATAAGCAACAGCGATGTGACTTTGCTAAGACTCTTTATACCTTAGGGCCACATTTGCCATCTTAACATGCTTTATAATTTGTTCCCACAATATTGTAGCTCTATGTGTGGTATAAGATTAGGGTCACCTAAGGAGCAATTCTGTCTTAATAGTTCGATGGCAAAACTTTTACTCTTTGATATATACCAATAACACTAGATATGTATGATACTTCAGCATAAACACTTTAGCAGTTGGTAAGATTAAAAGAGTTCTTAAAGTAACTTTGATAAAGTTGTAAAATAATAATAACCTGCCCAGATAATGACACTTAAGAAAATGATCCTTCAAAAAGTTCTGAAAGTATAGGCCCCAGTTTAGGACATACAAAATGTTGCCTGAATCCGAGAAGCATGTGCAATTAATGTAATCTATATTAAGATTACTGCTGTGCCCATCTTGACACTCATTATTTGACTCTCGTTTTCACTGTGGCTTATTCTATTTCATAAGAACTTATCTATTGTTTATAACTCTCTTCTTCTAGGATTGATTCCAACGGTAGAACCCTGGCTGACAGTTTTACTTCTACCTGGTAGATATATGTTATTTGTTAACATCTGTGTGGCTTTGCAGCCTGCGTTGGTTCCCATACGGTTACACGGGCTCTTTAAGCATATTGTGACCAAATGTCCCATTCCTGTTGCAGTCTTATGTGTCTGCCTTTACCTTTTCATCCTCCTTTTACTTCTCCTCTTCAGTCTTCTTCCTTCTTTCCTTCCTCTTATTTCTCCACCCTCTTCCCTCTTCCCTCACCTCTTCCTTGTTTTCTGGTTTCTCCATTTCCTCTATCTCCTTGTTCTCTACTTTATCTTCTTACCTCTTTCCTATTTCTTCCCTTTCTTTTGTTTTAGATGGTTCTTCTTTGTTTCCTTGACCTTTTCTTTCTCTTGATTTTGGTCTCATACCTGAAATATATTGGAGTTGGATAAATGGGTTTTTAAATTACCACATTACCATAAATTCTGAAAACAGGGTTTCTAGTTTGTTTTAATTGAGATATAATTGACATAACATTATATTAGTTTCAGGTATACGACATCACCGCAAAAAGTCTAGTTACGATTTGTCACTATAAATAGTTAAGACATTTTTCAGGTTTGTGTGTGTTTGATGGGGGCTTTTAAGGTTTGCTTTCTTAATAACTTTCAACTATACAACACAGTATTATTATTGACTGTGGTCACCATCCTGCATATTACAGTACCATGACATTTAGTTACAACAGAAAGTTTATACACCTTGGCACTTTTTCTTAGATTGAAAACTATCATAGAATCTATTTCTCAAGAAGAGTTAAGGAAATACTATTTGAGTAGGTGGCTGGAAGTAGTTAAGATTTTTTTTCTGCATAAGGTGAATACACTGGACTTGTAGAAATTGATGGCTATAGATTAGAAGAAATTTTAAAATGTCACATTTTAATTTATGGATAGAGTAAATAAAAATGAAGTTATTTTATGCAGCTGATAATATTTTTCCCATTATAATCATTAGTCATTCTATACTTTCCATGAGTTAACCAAATTCTGTATCTCCTATCACTTCATGATTGGCAGAAGGGCAAACCCCTCTCCAGCTCTAGGGAGTAAATTTCCTTTGGCTTGGGTTACTCATAAGATGTATTATAGATAATAGTTGTGAAGGCAAGAAGCCTACCAGAAGACCCTAAGAAGGGTTTACTTGAGTTTTATGAATTTTATAAAGAGAATCTTAAATCGTCCCTCTTTTGCAAAGTTGTCTTTGACATGTCAGCATATAACACATAAAATTTGAGCAATTTTCTAGGCTCGTGAGGGAAGATAAACTGAGGAGAACATGCTGGGAATGACAGGATAAAAAATGAAAGTTCTTTGAATATTTAATAAAAATATTGAGCTATTGTATTAATCAACCCTATTATTTCCCTGCTTCAGATTTCTGATTATGTTAAAAGATCATGAATTTTTTTATTGGTTAAACCTTTTGGAGTTGACCTGTTATTTTTAACCACAAACTTTATTATAGCATTATATTAACAGTTATGATCCTGCCTGACTTGTGGTGGTGCATTGGATAGAGCACTGACCTGGGACACTGAGGTCCCAGGTTTGAAACCCCATGGTTGCCGACTTGAGCTCAAGCTCACCAGCATGAATGCGGGGTTGCTGGCTTGAGCGTGGGACCAACATAATGATATGGTCACTGGCTTGAGCCCAAGGTCACTGACTTAAGCAAGGGGTCACTGGCTTGGCTTTAGTCCCCTAGTCAAGGCATGTATGAGAAGCAATTAATGAAAATCTATGAGGTGCCACAACCATGAGTTGATGCTTATCTATCTCTCTTTTTCTCTCTCTCTAGAAAAAAAAAGGAAGGAAAGAAAAAGAAAAGTTATGGTCCTATAGGTAGTAAGATGTTTTGGGGAGGAAGTAAAGTCTATTCTCATGAAGAAAACTAACATTAAGGATTGCTACATAACTGAAATCTTTGAGGAAAGAGTTTGGATATGAGAGACTTGGTAATAAAGCCAATGGCAGTATTCTAAACAGTGAAAACACATAAAAAATCAGTTTCAGAATGATAATTCTACTAGTTATTTGTAGAACAGACTTCAGTAGAAAAATTTAGATATTTAAGGTGTGTTTACATAGAGTTGGAGTCTTTATGACATCCTGCCAAAACAATTTCCAGGACATTTATAGTTTTTTTTTTTTTTTTTAATTTTATTTTTTTTAATGGGGTGACATCAATAAATCAGGATACATATATTCAAAGATAACAAGTCCAGGTTATCTTGTCGTTCAATTATGTTGCATACCCACCACCCAAAGTCAGATTGTCCTCTGTCACCTTCTATCTTGTTTTCTTTGTGCCCCTCCCCACCCCCTATCCCTCTCCCATTCCCCCCTCCCCCCCCGTAACCACCACACTCTTATAAATGTCTCTTAGTTTCACTATTATGTCCCACCTACGTATGGAATAATACAGTTCCTGTTTTTTTCTGATTTACTTATTTCGCTTCGTATCATGTTATCAAGATCCCACCATTTTGCTGTAAATGTTCCGATGTCATCATTTCTTATGGCTGAGTAGTATTCCATAGTGTATATGTGCCACATCTTCTTTATCCAGTCATCTATTGATGGGCTTTTTGGTTGTTTCCATGTCCTGGCCACTGTGAACAATGCTGCAATAAACATGGGGCTGCATGTGTCTTTACGTATCAATGTTTCTGAGTTTTTGGGATATATACCCAGTAGAGGGATTGCTGGGTCATAAGGTAGTTCTATTTTCAGTTTTTTGAGGAACCACCATACTTTTTTCCATAATGGTTGTACTACTTTACATTCCCACCAACAGTGTATGAGGGTTCCTTTTTCTCCACAGCCTCTCCAACATTTGCTGTTACCTGACTTGCTAATAACAGCTAATCGAACAGGTGTGAGGTGGTATCTCATTGCCGTTTTGATTTGCATTTCTCTAATAGCTAAAGAAGATGAGCATCTTTTCATATATCTGTTGGCCATTTGTATTTCTTCCTGGGAGAAGTGTCTATTCATATCCTCTTCCCATTTTTTTATTGGATTGTTTGTTTGTTTGTTGTTGAGTTTTATGAGTTCTTTGTATATTTTGGATATTAGGCCCTTATCTGAGCTGTCGTTTGAAAAAATCATTTCCCATTTAGTTGGCTTTCTGTTTATTTTGTTATCAGTTTCTCTTGCTGAGCAAAAACTTCTTAGTCTGATGTAGTCCCATTCATTAATTTTTGCCTTCACTTCTCTTGCCATTGGAGTCAAATTCATAAAATGCTCTTTAAAACCCAGGTCCCTGAGTTGAGTACCTATGTCTTCTTCTATGTACTTAATTGTTTCAAGTCTTATGTTTAGATCTTTGATCCATTTTGAGTTAATTTTTGTACAGGGGGAGAGACTGTAGTCCAGTTTCATTCTTTTGCATGTGGCTTTCCAGTTTTCCCAGCACCATTTATTGAAGAGGCTTTCTTTTCTCCATTGTGTGTTGTTGGCCCCTTTATCAAAAATTATTTGACTATATATATGTGGTTTTATTTCTGGACTTTCTATTCTGTTCCATTGGTCTGAGTGTCTATTTTTCTGCCAATACCATGCTGTTTTGATTGTCGTGGCCCTATAATAGAGTTTGAAGTCAGGTATTGAAATGCCCCCAGCTTCATTCTTTTTCTTTAGGATTGCTTTGGCTATTCGGGGTTTTTTATAGTTCCATATAAATCTGATGATTTTTTGCTCTATTTCTTTAAAAAATGTCATTGGAAGTTTGATGGGAATTGCATTAAATTTGTATATTGCTTTGGGTAATATAGCCATCTTGATTATATTTATTCTTCCTAGCCAAGAACAAGGTATATTCTTCCATCTCATTATATCTTTTTCGATTTCCCTTAACAATGGTTTATAGTTTTCATTATATAAGTCCTTTACATTCTTTGTTATGTTTATTCCTAAGTATTTTATTTTTTTTGTTGCAATCGTGAAGGGGATTGTTCTTTTGAGTTCCTTCTCAGTTGTTTCATTGTTGGCATATAGAAAGGCTATTGACTTCTGTATGTTAATTTTGTATCCTGCGACCTTACTGTATTGGCTTATTGTTTCTAGTAGTCTTTTTGTGGATTCTTTGGGGTTTTCGATGTATAGTATCATATCATCTGCAAAAAGTGATACCTTTACTTCTTCTTTTCCGATATGGATGCCTTTTATTTCTTTGTCTTGTCTGATTGCTCTGGCTAGAACCTCTAGTACCACATTAAATAAGAGTGGAGAGAGTGGACAACCCTGTCTTGTTCCTGATTTAAGGGGGAAAGCCTTCAGTTTAGTGCCATTTAATATGATGTTAGCTGATGGTTTATCATATATGGCCTTTATCATGTTGAGATATTTTCCTTCTATACCCATTTTGTTGAGAGTCTTAAACATAAAATTGTGTTGTATTTTATCGAAAGCCTTTTCTGCGTCTATTGATAAGATCATGTGGTTTTTGTTCTTTGTTTTGTTGATATGGTGTATTACATTAACCGTTTTACGTATGTTGAACCATCCTTGAGATTCTGGGATGAATCCCACTTGATCATGATGTATTATTTTTTTAATATGTTGTTGTATTCGATTTGCTAGTATTTTGTTTAGTATTTTAGCATCTGTATTCATTAGAGATATTGGTCTGTATTTTTCTTTTTTTGTGCCATCCTTGCCTGGTTTTGGTATGAGGGTTATGTTGGCTTCGTAAAATGTGTTTGGAAATATTGCTTCTTCTTCAATTTTTTGGAAGACTTTGAGTAGAATAGGAACCAAGTCTTCTTTGAATGTTTGATAAAATTCGCTGGTATAGCCGTCAGGGCCTGGACTTTTATTTTTGGGGAGGTTTTTAATGGTTTTTTCTATTTCTTCTCTACTGATAGGTCTGCTTAGGCTTTCTGCTTCTTCTTGACTCAGTCTAGGAAGGTTGTATTTTTCTAGGAATTTATCCATTTCTTCTAGGTTGTTGAATTTAGTGGCATAAAGTTTTTCATAGTATTCTACAATAATTCTTTGTATATCTACGGTGTCCGTGGAGATTTCTCCTCTTTCATTTTGGATTTTGTTTATATGAGTTCTTTCTCTTTTTTCCTTGGTAAGTCTTGCCAAGGGTTTGTCAATTTTGTTGATCTTTTCAAAGAACCAGCTCCTTGTTCTATTAATTTTTTCTATAGTTTTTCTGTTCTCTAATTCATTTATTTCTGCTCTGATTTGTATTATCTCCTTTCTTCGGCTGGTTTTGGGTTGTCTTTGTTCTTCTTTTTCTAGTTCCTTAAGGTGGGAAGTTAAGTGGTTCACTTGGGCTCTCTCTTGTTTGTTCATATATGCCTGAAGTGATATGAACTTCCCTCTTATCACTGCTTTTGCTGCATCCCATAGATTCTGATATGTTGTATTGTCATTTTCATTAGTCTGTATATATCTTTTGATCTCTGCACTTATTTCTTCTTTGACCCATTCATTTTTTAAAAGTATGTTGTTTAGTTTCCACATTTTTGTGGGATTTTTTTCCTCTTTTTTGCAGTTGAATTCTAGTTTCAAGGCTTTATGATCAGAAAATATGCTTGGTACAACTTCAATTTTTCTGAATTTGCTGATGTTGTTTTTGTGGCCCAACATATGGTCAATTCTTGAGAATGATCCATGTACACTGGAGAAAAATGTATACTCAGTCACTTTGGGATGAAATGTCCTGTAGATGTCTATCATATCCAGGTGCTCTAGTGTTTTGTTTAAGGCCACTATGTCTTTGTTGATTCTCTGTTTGGATGACCAATCTAGAGCCGTCAGCGGTGTATTGAGGTCTCCAAGTATGATTGTGTTTTTGTTTTAAGATCAATAAGTAGCTGTCTTATATATTTTGGTGCTCCTTGGTTTGGTGCATATATATTAAGAATTGTTATGTCTTCTTGATTCAGTGTCCCCTTAGCCATTATGAAATGGCCATTTTTGTCTCTGAGTACTTTTCCTGTCTTGTAGTCAGCATTATCCGATATGAGTATTGCTACACCTGCTTTTTTTGGATGTTATTTGCTTGGAGTATTGTTTTCCAGCCTTTCACTTTGAATTTGTTTTTATCCTTGTTACTTAGATGAGTTTCCTGTAGGCAGCATACAGTTGGATTTTCTTTTTTAATCCATTCTGCTACTCTGTGCCTTTTTATTGGTGAGTTTAATCCGTTTACATTTAGTGTAATTATTGATACTTGTGGGTTCCCTATTGCCATTTTATATCTTGCTTTCTGTTAGTTTTGTGTCTTGTTTGATCCTTCTCTTTTGTTTTTCTATCTTTTGTTTTTATTTGGTTGTATTCCATACATCTTTCCACTGTTGCTATCTTTTTTATCTCATGTGCTTCTGTGGTGGTTTTTTCAATGGTGGTTACCTTTGAATAATGAAAAGGGTACCTACCCTGTTCATTGTAGCGAACTATTTTGTGAGTACTTTTGCACTCCATCGTCCTTTGCTACTGTTAATCTCCATCTTCTCCCCCTCTTTCTTTTTGTTGTTATCACAATTTAAATTTGGTTTTATTGTGTTCTTCTTGGAGCTTTTACTTGTGGCTCTGTTTTTTTTTTGTTCTTTGTATCTGATTGGAGAACCCCCTTTAGTAATTCCTGGAGTGGGGGTTTTCTGATGATAAATTCCCTCATCTTCTCTGTATCTGTGAATGTTTTTATTTCTCCTTCATATTTGAAGGATAGCTTTGATGGGTATAGTATTCGTGGCTGAAAGTTCCTCTCTTTCAGGACTTTAAATATTGGGGTCCTCTCTCTTCTAGCTTGTAGAGTTTCTGCTGAGAAATCTGATGATAATCTAATGGGCCTTCCTTTATATGTTGTATTCTTCTTTTCCCTGGCTGCCTTGAGAATTTTTTCTTTGCTGTTGGTTTGTGTCAATTTCATTATGATATGCCTTGGAGTAGGTTTGTTGGGGTTAAGAAAACTTGGAGTTCTGTTTGCTTCTTGAACTTGAGGCTTTAGTTCTTTCCACAGGCTTGGGAAGTTCTCATCTATTATTTGTTTGAGTATGTTCTCCATTCCATTTTCTCTCTCTTCTCCCTCTGATATACCTATTATTCTTATGTTATTCTTTTTGATGGAGTCAGATAATTCTTGTAGGGCTATCTCATTTTTTTTAAATTTTGAGTCTCTTTCTTTTTCTCTCTGTTGTGCCTCAAGTTGCTTGTCTTCTATTTCACTAATCCTCTCTTCTATCTGACCTGTTCTATTAGCTAAGCTTGTTACTTCGTTTTTCAGCTCGTGAATTGAGTTTTTCATCTCTGTTTGATTTGTTTTTATAGTTTCAATTTCCTTGGACATATATTCTTTGTGTTCATTGAGTTGTTTTCTGAGCTCCCTAAATTGCCTTTCTGTGTTTTCTTGTATATCTCGGAGGATTTTTAGGATTTCTATCTTGAATTCTCTGTCATTTAGCTCCAAGGTTTCCAATATATTAAATTTTTTCTCCATAGATTTTTCCTCATCTAGAAGTGTTACCTCTTTCTTTTGTATCCATGATATTCGATTTTCTCTTCCTTAATGGCATCTGAGGGTGGTTTTGTTGATAGTATTAATGAGATTTAATAAAGAATAAAAAGTTTAAAAAAATAATAAAAAAAATCAAAAAAAGTTGTTTTTTTTTAAAAAAAAATTAATAATGAAATAAAGAAAAATAAAATAAAATAAAAATTAAAAAAAAAAAAAAGGAAATTATTCCCCCCCTCCTTTTTTTCCTCTCTTCTCCTCTCCCCTCTTTCTTGATAAAATCTTGTGGTGGACTGTGAATTATAACAAACAATGCCTGTGATGGAGGGCCTGAATTGGGGAAAAGTAATAAAGGGGCAAGCAAAAAAAAAAAAAAAAAAAAAGAAAAAAGAAGAAAAAGAAAAAGAAAAAAAAAAAAAAGAGCGTATGGACCCACAAAAAGCAAATAAGGAAACAATTTGGGTCAAGAATAAAATGATTTGCTTTTAGGTGTTGGTTGTCTAAGAGTTATGATGAGAGGATTAAGAGGAAAACGGAAAAATGGGGGGACAAATTAAAAAATTACTATTGTATTTAGTGGAACAAGAACTAGATAATATGGAGAGCCAGGGATGGGAGCACTGCTAGTGAGTTAAAAAGGTGAAGTAAAAACCCCCCAGAATGCCACAAACATAAGTTTGAGTCCCAGATAAGATAATTTGTTTGTTATTGAGGTTTGAGTGAGAGGAGATGTAAAGGAGAAAGGAAGAAACTAATATAGAGGGAGAAAAGAAAGAGAGAGAGAGAGAAAAAAAAGAGGGAACCACTAAAAGAAGAAAAAAGAAAGGAGAGAGAGAGAGAGAGTTAAGGGTTTTGGAGTGCAACCCTCATAGAGAGAAAGGAAGAGAAGAGAAAAGAGAATGGGAGATGTAACACTTATGGGTAGTGTAGTTCAAGGAGAGGAGAGAGTAAGACCGGTAGAGAGTTAATCGGCCAAATTGGAGGAGGAAAAAAAAAGTATCAAGAATGAAGATAAGAGAAACAAACGAACAAATATAATAAAATGGAATAGGTTATAAAGTCTGCAGATTATTCTTGATTTTGAGAGGTTATCTTCTTGCTTTTTCTTTTCTCTCCCTCTTCCTGGTCGGTGACTCTGTACCCCGGGTTTTGCCCCTTTGCCACGCTCAGGTGGAGGTTTGCAGTTGATAAGTCTCTATGGCGATGTCATGTATTGTGCTTTAGTCTCGTTGGCAGTCTAGGCTATTAGCATTTATAGGCTCCAACAGTGAGAGAGTCCGTGTTCCTAGAGCCTTTCTCCTAGTCTTTCCTTCCTCAATTAGTAGCCTGATAATCCAGCTATGGGGTTGCTGCTGCCTCTGCCTGGATAGTAAGAGGCTCAAAGAGCTGGCAACTCCCCACTCTATTTCCACTGAGCACAGGGCTCTGGGTAAGGCTCAGTCAGTCAGAGCTGCTAGCATAATCAGGCGGGCTTTCCGGCCATTCAAAGATTTCTGGCTCTGCCACTCTGTCCGGTAACACAAGCGGGTGCCCACTTCCAGGGCGCTCGGAGGAAACTCTCACTCACTGGCTGCGCGCGCAGACCAGGATATCCGGCCAGCAGTCTCACGCTCTGAGTGATATCCCCAACCGCAGGGAAAAGTTGCAGCATTGGAATTGAGTCTCGCTCCGTCCCCGTGCGCGGCTTTTGCAAGGCGCTGGGGCGGCCCGAGATTCCGCTTTGGCCCACACAAAGGCCCCTGACTCTGCCCCTCTGTGCGATGACACGGGCGCGCACTGCCGAGGCACTCGGAGGAATCGCTCACTCCTTATCTGCGCGCGCAAACCAGGATATGAGGCCGGCCGCTTTCCCTCTGAGTGAAACACCCTCCGGCATGGAAAATCTCCACCGTTGGAATTAGTTCTCACTCCCTCCCGTGCGTGGCTTTCCCAGGGCGCTGGGGCTGCCCAGAGACTCTGCCCTCGGCCCACAGAAAGGCCTCTGACCCTGCCTCTCCGTGAGGCAACACGGGCACTGACTCCCGGGGCCTAGGAAGAAATCTCTCGCCCACTAACTGCGCACCAGCCAGGAGACCGGGTAAAATGGCTGCGCCGCTTGTCTTTCTTTGTTTGGGTTTGACGCGAGTGTTAGCTTGTATTGCCCGGGTTGCCACAGGATCAGATTTTCCTCGGCTTGGATCTCCGTGCCACAGCCTGGTTCGGCCGTTTGTTTCGCAGCCTGGATGTATTCACCCCCTTTGCCCGCCTCAGTTTCTATATTCACAGTTACCAGAGAAAGCCGCCCTGTTTAGGTTAGTGAGGAAGGCGGAGCATTTCTTACTCCCTATTTCCTTCGGGGTTTGGTTATATATTTAGCCAATTTTTCACTCAATCATACCTTTGGGTGTATTGCGAAGCATCTGGAAGCTCCAAGTATAGGTTTTTCTGTTTCTGGTTGAAGATCTTGTTGAGTTTTGGGGGAGATTTATCGGTATCGCTTCCTACCCTGCCATTACTCTGACGTCCAGTTTTTTTTTTTTTAAGAAAGAAGTTATATTTTTGAGATGCCTTAGGTAAAATTCTGAGTCAGAAAATAGACTAAAATATTTAGTAATTTCTGGCCCTTCATTTAAAAAAAATGAGATATATATCACATACCATATAATTCTGTTATTCAAAGTATACAGTTCAGTTCTCTTTAACATATTCACAGAATATGCAACCATTATTATAGTCTAGTGTTAGACCATTTTCATCACCTTGTCCCCTAAAATCCCATACCCATTAGCAGGCACTCTGAGTTCTCTACTATCATCCATCTGCCTGCTTCAGCCCCAGGCAACTGCCAATTTTCTTTATTTCTCTGTAGATTTGCCTATTTTAATTTCCCATAAAACTAATCACATAATATGTGATCTTTGTGTCTGCCTTCTTTCACTTAGCAAAAATGTTTTCAAAGTTCATCCATATTGCAGCTTTTATTGGTATGTCATTCTTTTTATTGTTGAAAAATATTTCATTATATGAATATGCTGCATTTTGTTTATATATCAATTGGTGGACGTTTTGGCTCTTTTTACTTTTTGGTTACTATGAATAAGTCTGCTATAAACAATCATATACAAGTTCTCATATGGACATATGTTTTCAATTCTTTTGATTATATGTCTAGGAGTAAAATAGCTAAATCATATGGTAACTTGATGTGTAAGATTTGAGAAGCTGTCTTACTGTTTTCCAAAGTGACTGCACCATGATGCATTCCTATCAGCAATATATGAGAGTTCCAGTTTTTCCATATCCTCATGAACACTCGGTACTCTTTTTAATTTTAGACATCCTAGTAAATATGAAATAATATCTCTTCACTAATTATGTTGAATATGTTTTATTTTTCTTACTAGCAACCTGTATATCTTTGGAGAAATGTCTATTAATATCCTTTGCCGTTTTTAATTTGTATGGGTTGTCATTTCACTCTCTTAATGCTGTCCTTTGAAGTACAAATGATTTTAATTTTGAAGTCCTACTCATCTATTTTTTCTTTCGATACTGTCTGTGCTTTTGATATTATATCTAATAAACAATTGTCTAACCCAACAACATGAATATTTCCCTCTATTTTTCTCCTAAGAATTTTATAATTTTAGTTCCCATATTTAAGCCTAAGATCACTTTGAGTTAATTTTTCTGTATTGTTGAAGGAAAGAGTTCAAGTTTGTTCTTTTGCATGTAGATATCCAATTTCCCAGCAATATATATTGAAAATATTTATATTCCTTTGTAATGTGACTTTGCAATTCTTCCTATCAAATGGACAGTCTGTTTCTCCACCCCTGAAACTTTGGTTTGCCTTGTGACATTGTTACTTTTGTTAGAGAGTGGGCTACCAAGTTCCTTACTCTGCCTTTCCAAAATGGTTCTGGCCCTTCAGTTTTACAATAACTTTTTCAAAGGGAACAAAATAGCATGATGAAAATAGATTTGGGAATAATTTGGTAATTTAAGATCATTACATTTTCATGAGCAAATATATATGTATTTAAAAATAAATGTAGACAAGAACAACTCAAATTTTTTAAGAGAATGCAATTATATATATTTTTTCTCTTGGAATTAAACAAAAATGTAGATTTTAAAAATGCCAGCATGTCATTTGGAAATAGAAAATGCTTCTTAGTTTTTCTAAATTTTTATTGCTTTGTTATTTTGAAAAAATAGCATGAATTAATCTAAGTCTTAACACATGTCTCTGTTTCTTTTGCAATTCTATGAATAGATACTATTAAGTAGTATCCAAAACATTCACAGAGATAAGAAACTTTCTTGCCAAAAAGACCATTGTAGAACATCTGACAGTTACTGAAAACTAAATTTCAAGATCATTTGCTGAGACACATGGTGATAGGTTAGAATATGAAAGTTGCATAAGCAAGCAGCCAAAAAAACCCTTCATATATTAAGTTCTATAAAAATTTTTAATTGATTTTTAGAGAGAGATACAGAGAAAGAGAGACAGAGACAGAGAGAGAAACACTGATTTGATGTTGTACCTATTCATGCTGTCAGTGGTTGAGTCTTGTATGTGCTCTGACCAGGGATTGAACCCCAACCTTGGTATGTCAGAACAACGCTCTAATGAACTGAGCTACCCACCCAGGAGCAAGTTCTGATGATGGATTTAATATGATTCTGCACAGTGAAAACCACTAGTCTCTCAAAATGTGACAGATTATATTCATCTTCAATTTTGGGCAAATGTATATAATCTTATAATAGAAAGAATTAAAATATTAGCTTATAGCTTTTCATGTGTAGCAGCATTTATATTATTGAAGTAGCTCATTTACTAATTTTTCCTACTAGTGTTTGTACCAAATATGTTGTATGTAACTTTTAGTGGTTCTTCTGAATTTTCCTTTATAAGAGTCATTTAACTTTTTCTTATAGTAAAAAGAACTTTATATTTTTGACAGGTTACGTGTAATTAATTGGTCATATTGGAAATCATTGTTAAGTATTATCAGTTACAAGAAGTACATTAAGTATACATTATGGAGTAAATGCTTAGCCTGCCAATTATGTGATTTTCTTTAGTGTTTGAAACATACATTTGGGTTCTTTTATTATTAAGTGGAATTATTACCCCTGAATGTCTAGTAAAGGTTTCACCAGGAGTTAGTTTTGTGTCCAAGACCAGAGGGCCATCCTAAAAATAAAGGTTTGAGAAGTGCATCTTACAATGAGTTTGCCTAGTCAAGGTTAAGGGCATAGTGCTCTGTAAAAATGGTCCCAGTTCAGACATTAACCGTAAGTTCAGGAATTCATAGTGCTACTCTTATTTCTCACCAGCTAGCTACTAATTTGGGAGTTCCCACAACCATTGTCGGGTTTTATAGTTCACTTAGAATGACTCACAAAACTCAAGTAAGCACTATACTTAAAATTACACTTTTATAATAACAAAAACTTATAAATCAGAATCAGCCAAACCGAGAGGCATAGAGCATAATCCGGCAAGGTTCCAAATGTGATGCTTTTGTCATCAGGGTTGTGATAGTCTCCCAGCATCAAAATGTGAAAATAATTACAGAGTATGGCCAACTAGGAATCTCATCTGAGCCTCAATATGCACTTTTTATGGGGATTTCATTATGAAAGCATGATTGACTGAATCATTAGCCATGTGGATGCCCTCAGTTTATGGACTCCAACCACAGAGGCCATTAGCCATGTGGTTGTACTCCAACCATGGCTGTCGGGCTGATAGCACATGGCTCAAAGCCCCAAATCTCAAATAACATGGTTAGTCTTTCTGGTATGACCAGCCTCCATTTTGTGTCATCTTATTAACATAAGCTATCCAGTACCAACCGTAAGTCACTTTATTAGCATAAATTATCAGTATGGGGCCACCTTGAATCATATAAGCACCTAGATTATCAGGACAATTACAAGGATTAGGATTTACTTCCCAAGAACTAGAGATAAAGGTCAAATAAGTTCTTTATTATACAACCCTAAACCAGATTATTGGTATAACTGCTTAATTCAATATTTAATGTGAGAGATACATAAAAATAATTTGTGGGATTTATTACTATTCCTATCATATATTCTGGGGAGAATAAATCCATAGATACTTAGTTGAAATGTTTATTAATTTCCCTCCTTTTATTCTTTTCCAGTATCTAAAAATATTTCTTCATATTGTTGTAAAATGGCAGGGGAAAGAAGCTGAAGTTGCTAAAAAACCACAATGTTTATATTTTACTGTGTATTTATTATATACTTTATAATTTTTGGCAATAATCTATGATACCATTTTACTTTATATAATATATCTATAAAACAGATTTTCTAAGTAACTCTTAATTTCACTCCAGAAGCTAGTTAGATTAACCTTAAACATATCATATCAGAAATCATAGGTATGAGGGGCTAATCTTTTTTCTGTTACATATTACAATAAGCAGGAAAATGTTAAAACTAAAAATTTTATACTACCTAAAATTATATCACATATCACTAGTGGTGGGTATACAAACTTTAAAAACACTTTGGCATGAATTAAATTATAAAGATAAAACTTTTTTATTGAGGCATATGTAATTGAAATATATTAGTTTCAGGTATATACCATGGTGATTTAATATTTGTATACATTGCCAAATGATCACCACAGTAAGGCTATTTAACATCCATCACCTTACATAGTTACAAAAATTTTTTTTTGTTGTGATGCAAACTTTGAAGATCTATTCACTCTCTTAGCAACTTTCAAATGTGCAATATGGCATTATTAACTGTAGTCATCATGCTGTACATTACATACTCATGACTTATTTTATAACTGAGAGTTTGTACAAAATTACCAACTTTATGCATTATGCCCCTCTTCTCCCCATCCTCCCAATTCCCCAAGTCTGGTAACCACCCTTTGTTCTCTGTATCTATGAGCTTGGTGTTTTTGGTGTGTGTGTGTGTGTGTGTGTGTGTGTGTGTGTGTGTGTATTTAGATTTTAGATCTAAGTGAAATCATATGGTATTTGTCTTTCTCTGTCTGACTTATTTTACTTAGGATAAGACCCTCATTGTCTATCCATGATGTTACAAATAACAAGATTTCATTTTTTATGGATGGATACTGCTTCATTGCATAAATATATACACCATAGTTTCTTTATCCATTCATCTATCAATGGACACTTAGGCTGTTTCCATATCTTCGTGATTGTAAATAATGCTGCAGCGAGCATGGAAGCACAGACATCTCTTTGAACTTATGTTTTCAGTTTCTTTTAATAAATACCCAGAAGTAGAATTGCTGGATCGTATTCTAGTTCTAGCTTTAATTTTTGGAGGAAATTCTATTTCCATCATTGCTGCACCAATTTACAATCACATCCTCATCAATTGTTATGTTAATACTGGTTTGGTTCAAAATAGCAATTCTAACAAATAAGAGATGGTATCTTATTGTGGTTTTGATTTTTGCATTTGTCTGATGACTAGTGATTTTGAGTATTTTTTCAAGTACCTGTTGGAATAAATATCTGTTCAGATTCTCTTCCCATTTTTAAATCAAATTGTTTGAGGTATTTTTTTGCTATTGATATATATTTCTTTATATATTTTGCATACTGGTCTCTTATCCAATGTGATATGCAGATATTTTCACTCATTAAATTATTTTTCTTTTTATTTTGTTGATGATTTTCTTTGCTGTGCAGAAGCTTTTTAGCCTTTTGTAGTCTGACGTGTTTACTTATGCTTTTGTGGCTTTTGCTTTTGGTGTCAGATTAAAAAAAATCATTGCTAAGACATATGCCAAAAATCTTACCACTTATGCTTTCTTCTGGTTGTTTTATAGTTTCAGGTCTTATATTAAAGGCTAATCCATTTTTAGTTCATTTTTGCGTATGGTGTAGATACTGGTCCAGTTTTATTCCTTTGCATGTGACCATCCAGTTTTCCAACACCATTTATTGAAGAGACTGTCCATTCCCAATTTTATATTCTTTGCTTCTTTTTTCATAATTAATTGACCATATATGCATAAGATCATTTTTGGGTTCTCTATTCTGTTTTATTATTTGTGTGTCTTTTTTTTTATAACAATAAAATATACTGTTTTGGTTATTATAGCATTGTAATTAGTTTGAAGTCAGGGAGTATAATGCCTTAAGCTCTGTCTTTCTTAAGATTGGTTTAGCTATTAAGATCTTTTTGTGGTTCCAGAGAAATTTTAGTAGTGATTATTCTATTTTTGTGAAAAATGACCTTGGAGTTTTGGTAGGAATTACATTGACTCTATAGATTGCTTTGGGTACTATGAAAAATGCTACCATATCAAATCTTTCAGTCTATGAGCACAGAATATTTTTCCATTTATTTGTCTTCTTCAATTTCTTTCCTTAATGTTTTATAATTTCAGTGTATAGGTTTTTTCACCTACTCAGATAAATTCATCCTTAGGTATTTTATTTTTTTCTAAAAATTTTTACTTACTGATTTTAGCAAGAAAGTAAAGGAGGGAAAGAGAAACAGAGACAGGAACATTGATCTTTTTCTGTATGTGCCCTGGATGGGGATCCAACTAGCAACCTCCACACTTGGGGATGATGCTCTAACCAACAGAGCTATTGGGCCAGGGCTGTGTTTATTGATTTTGATGCAGTTGTAAATGTGATTACTTTCTTAATATTTTTCCTAATAGTTCATTATTAGCTTATAAGAACACACAGAGTTTTTTTTTGTATATTAATTTTATTATCCAACTTATTAGGAAAGGGTTATATAGAACAACTAGATCTATCTACTTTTTTGTAAAGGTAATATAATTACATGGTTTTTCAGGAGGAGTTCTTAAGTGCTAAATGAAGATTTTCTTTAGAGTTTCTTATAATGGGAGATGAAGTATTGGAAAAAATAATAAGAGCTTTTCCTTAATCTATTCAGTTTCTTTTAAGACCTGGGGAATGGACTAGACAGATGTGATAGCTGACAAGTGTGTTTTTCTAGGGTTACTGAAGCATCACCACACACATAAAGTTACCCAGTCCTGACATGGGAGCGTCAGTGAAATAGCTACAGGCTTTCTGCTCTTTTGTGCTGGAATTTTCTGCTCTAAAGGATTTTTGTAAATCTAAATCTCTAGAACATCCAGTCACCTTTTGTTGAAGGGAATAGATTTATTTTTCAGTAATTTCCATGAACATTGCTGAGGTTCAACACAACGTTCCTGAGTGAATGAATAATTTACTAAAGAGATAACTTAAAATAATGATGACTAAATGAAATTTCTTAACTGGTGACTTCCTTGGCCTCCATCTTTCCTCCGGGCCAGGGAACCTCGCCGGGCGGGATGCACTCTGTACTAAATAAAGCCTTTGTTATTCTGCACTTTGTGGCTCTGGCCCCCTTCCTTCCTTCTCCGCAGGGAAAAATACCTTACATTTTGGTGCCGAAAACCTGGGAGGAGTTTGAAGTCCACAAGGACTGCTTCTCTTCCCTTCCCCTCCGAGAAAAAGGATTTCCAACCTTCTACCCATTTCGGCGCACGGTGTGGTAAGTCCCCTTCCTTTAGCCACTCTTGAGTTCTTTCCTCCGAGACTCCCTGTCCAAAACGGTAGCTATGTCAGAGAAGTCTTTTCGTTCAGAGTGCATGTGCTTGTGGAGACATCCCAAGCATATCTACTTTACCTTTTCCATCCGTGGCCAGAGCTTGACTTTTGGGATGCTGATACTCAAATCTGACCACTCCAAGGACTGAGGGTGGCCGTGGGGGCACAGGAATCTCCCTCCCTAAAGAAGAAGAAACTGTTATTCTTCTCCGCTGTGGCCAGGCCACAGGACCCACTGAATTAGCCTTCTGAAGAGACTTTTGGTTTTAACACCTTCACCAATTTAACTATCACCAAAAAAGCTGGGAACTGGTTAGAGATCTCTTACATTCACGGCTTCTAATTATTTGCGTGCCTGTCCTTAATCTCTGTGCCGCCTGTTCCACCCGCAGGCCTTTTTCTGGCCATAGAAACCTCACCTAAAACCTCCACTCCTGATCTTTCCTTCTCCATGGACTCCCAACTCTCTCTCCCTCCTGTCTGACCCCCGGGGTGCCCCTCTCTCGTGACTTTTCTCTAGTCCCTCTGCGGAACTCTTTTTCTCAGCTCTTCCCTCCGAGAGCTCCCCTCCCTTTGCAAAAAAACAAACAAAAAAGAAATTTCTTAACTAAATATTTGTGTATATAAAAGTGAACCATTTCTTAATGGTATAAAATTATTCCTAATTGATGACCTAATCATTGCATCCTCTGCCTGCTTTCGTGATGAGCCTTTATGCCAACAATAATAAGGCATTGCCCCAGCCCTACAGAGCCTGAGTGGGCAACAACTGTATTCAAAAGCAGAGAGAATCCCGCCTCATGTCTAAGCTTCTTTCAAGCTAAGTATTGAGATTACTCTTCTAATTATGTAGATAATTTACAAATTCACAAAAACGATGTCTCAGATGCATAAAAAACTGTACCTTTTTTTTTCTTTTGTATTTTTCCGAAGTTAGAAGTGGAGAGGCAGTCAGATGGACTCCCGCATGCACCCAACTGGGATCCATCCGGCTTGCCCACCAGGAGGCGGTGCTCTGCCCATCTGGGCCATTGTTCTGTTGCAACAGGAGCCATTCTAGTGCCTGAGGCAGAGGCCATGGAGTCATCCCCCGTGTCCGGGCAAACTTTGCTCTAATGGAGCATTGGCTGCAGGAGGGGAAGAGAGAGACAGAGAGGAAGGAGAGGGGGAGGGGTGGAGAAGCAGATGGGTGCTTCTCCTGTGTGCCCTGACTGGGAATCAAAACTGGGACTTCCACATGCCAGGCACATGCTCTACCACAGAACTAACTGGCCAGAGTCAAGAAACTGTAACTTTTAATATTTTTTATTATATAATCTTCATAAGCTCTCAATATTTGGGGCATTTAAGAAAATACTAACAAAAACAGGTCTACATTGAGCAGTTAATGTTACCCCAGTCTTCTGCCCTTTATATGGTCTTGTTTAGAGAACTTTGAGAACAAAGCTTGGTTTTCAGATATGCTTCCATCATCTTCCTTTATCTCTTCCTACCTGAGAGAGCATCTGGTTTGAGGAGATAGGGATACATTTTGAAGATAATGGGAGAAGGCTCTTAAATCCATACACTGATCTTTGGTCCTTGTTACCTCTGACTTAAGTGGCTGATGTTAACTGGTTCCATCCAGTGGTGGCTGGTCTCACCTGATCTTTGGGAACATTTCACCAGGACTCATTGTTGAAGCCCATAGCCACCCATGTACTTCTGGTTAGGCTGTCAACAGACACTGTGACTGCTTTGCCCTGATCTAAGTCTTCCACTGGCTTACCTACCCACTTGTTCAAAAACTCTATGTATTATCACTAATCCAATAAAGGGAGACAGTTTAGATAACCTTCACACTATATCCAGGAAGGGGGAAAACTGTTTTGTTTTGTTTTTTCTCCAGTTTATCTATCTAGACACCTCCCTCTGGTACTGCACCATAAAAATTCAAGATAAATGTCAAGCTTCTTTTAGAAGCTCAACCCTTTCCCTTGTTATCTGTACAGAAGTAGGGTATAGCTCAAATAATACGCTTGCTTCTGCAATCTGCAATTCAATATTTAGCTTTATGGCAGATAGATGGCACAGGTGCATAGAAACCATGGTGGCAACTAAATTCTTCTATTTTCTTTAGTATCACATTGCTTTTCCATTGTCCAAGGTCATGAATTAGGCCTCTTTTTCTTTGCAGGAACTTTCTCTGTATCATATCCTCTTTGCTTTCAGTGACACACATTTTTTTAGCTTTACCTTAATCCTTTATAAAAACAGAAAATATTGGCACACCATTAAGGAGATACATGTGGGGAAGGATATATTTTTGAAATAGTATTTTTGTTATCTCTCTCTCTTTCATCTATATATATGGCTTATGTATGTCCAGTAGCCACAGCCACCATCACAGCTGCCTGGCCCATGCAAGTTCACATTTGATTCTGACAGATAGTAATGAAACAACGGAGCCAAGAACTGGTGGGTCATTAGCTTTAATCCCAGTTTGCACCCGGCAGGCAAGAAATACACACAGTGGGAAAACACTTCCCTTTCCATTCAGGGCTCCCAAAGCCACTGACTTATCCAAGTTTCCTAGAATCAAAGGTTTCTAGCTCACCAGCCTTATTCACCTCTGTTCCCCATCTCTTCCTCTCTGCACAAACTCTGCACAAACTGGCTTCTCCTTCAGCACTTCACCATTTTGGCTGCTTCTGCTCTCCTCCATGTGGCCTTTCTCTGCTCTCCTCCAGCATGGACTCCTCTGCCCCATTTTATAGTGTAGAAATCAAAACCTTTAATCCAATATACAAACAAGGAAGTCTCTGATACAAAGTCACTTATCTGAGGCATAATGGAATCCCTCAGAAGAGTGTACCACCCCCCACCATACAACAGTCAAGGGTGTGGGGAAAAGCTTAGTTTTAAAACTACACCTTAGGCAGTAATGACTTTGCCAGCTTATAGCCTGTCTCCTACACACAATGCAAACTCTAAGTGAGCAAACATATACATCATATTTACAAACTTATTTGATCCACAGCTTAGTTAGATAGATAGATATAACTTGTCTGGAGAACATTTATTGTCATCTAGGTAGCCCCAACTTAAAAAAAAAAATTTATGGCCCTGGCCGGTTGGCTCAGCGGTAGAGCGTCGGCCTAGCGTGCGGAGGACCCGGGTTCGATTCCCGGCCAGGGCACACAGGAGAAGCGCCCATTTGCTTCTCCACCCCTCCGCCGCGCTTTCCTCTCTGTCTCTCTCTTCCCCTCCTGCAGCCAAGGCTCCATTGGAGCAAAGATGGCCCGGGCGCTGGGGATGGCTCTGTGGCCTCTGCCCCAGGCGCTAGAGTGGCTCTGGTCGCAACATGGCGACGCCCAGGATGGGCAGAGCATCGCCCCCTGGTGGGCAGAGCGTCGCCCCATGGTGGGCGTGCCGGGTGGATCCCGGTCGGGCGCATGCGGGAGTCTGTCTGACTGTCTCTCCCCGTTTCCAGCTTCAGAAAAATGAAAAAAGAAAATTAAAAAAAAAAAAATTTATGAATTTATTTGAGCCCAACTGGCCACTGCCAGAAAGCAAAATCTCAATGGATTGAGAAAATTCTCTAGAAAATGGCTGTTTTACCAGTTATTTTATACATCAGAATCAAAGCAGAAGATATAATGGGGTTACATGAAATCCACTGACCCGCAGGAGGCAGGAGAATGCAAAGGGCGGGGGCAGGGAGGAAATCTCTAGGATTGTATAAAAAGTAAAGGGAATAGGATAGCTCACAGTTAACAATTAACATCAGGGGTCCCCAAACTGCGGCCCCCTGAGGCCATTTATCCGGCCCCTGCTGCAATTCCGGAAGGGGCACCTCTTTCATTGGTGGTCAGTGAGAGGAGCACATTGACCATCTCATTAGCCGAAAGCAGGCCCTTAGTTCCTATTGAAATACTGGTCAGTTTGTTGATTTTAATTTACTTGTTCTTTATTTTAAATATTGTATTTGTTCCCATTTTGTTTTGTTTTTACTTTAAAATAAGATATGTGCAGTGTGCATAGGGATTTGTCTATAGTTTTTTTTTTTATAGTCCGGCCCTCCAACGGTCTGAGGGACAGTGAACTAGCCCCTGTGTAAAAAGTTTGGGGACCCCTGATTAACATGATAATCACAATGAGGATTTATGGTCTCTGCTCTACCATGTGGTTGTGCCAGAGAGGTCTAGAAAAGAAGATTACTTTTATATTTCAAAGGCATGTTATATTTTAAAGGTATGTAATCAGGTATGTAGATGCAAAAAAGGACAACAGACAGGCTCAGTTAAGGTAAACACTGACCTTTGTTAGGGAAAAATACCCCCTAGGACATAATTATCAACCCTGAACTGCATTTAGTAAGAAAGTTTTAACTTCATACCATCCTATGTGGTTACTTTAGGTATCTGAGTTTGTAAGGCCGCCATGTGGGCCTTTCCTGAGCTTGGCAGGTTTAGTATGTGGCCACATTTCCCTCTTTTGGTCATAAATCAGTACAAAGGATGCATTGATGACCACCCTTTTGGTTGGATAATATGGCCCCATGGTTCTAGGACCAGTTACTCCTAGGAGGTCTTAGTGCCGTTGTTTGTATTGCTGAGTGATGGACCATTAGAGGGAGGAAACCAACACTTTTTCAGGTTTCTCCATCTCAATTTCAAATCTCTAGCTTTCAAGGTGCATCTGGGTTAAATCTGGTTACTAAGTGAAATGATCACCTCTTACCACTAAGGGGCATAAGTCAATCTTCAGGACAATTGCTTTCTCAGTGCTGGGTCAAAAACACTGCCAAATCACAGAGCCAGGTAAAACATTGCAAGAAAATAAATTTCAGGTTCTACAATTATGCCACAGTGAACAGGTGTAATTGCTTAAAGATGGACTAAAGTGTGGACTGGCACTGCAACCTTCATCTTGACCATAACCCATTTTCTTTAGAATTAAGAGCAGAAATTCTCAGCATTGACTACACAATAGAATCACCTGGGAAGTTTCTCAAAATGAGTAGCACAGGACCCATCCAGACCAGTTGAATCATAATGTCTGGAGGTCTACATTTTTTTAAAAGCTCACTGAGTTATTCTTTTGCATATGAGAGCTGTTGAAGTAATTGATCAGTCTCTGGTGTTAGTGCCTGGATTTAGAGGCAATGGGTATAAACTGGGTTAGTTTTGCACAGGTTGCATGCCCATTTTCTGGCCAATTTTCTGGTCCATTTTCTGGTTTGACTGAAATTTTCCAACCTGCCTTAGCTTGTGCATTTTTGGCTAGAGGTTCTCTCTCTATCATGCTTAGGGAATTATCTCTTAGTCTTCAAGGCGGAGTGTCAAATGAGGCCTAAGAAAGCCCTTTAATGAATGAAGATTTACCACTGGAATTGAATTCAGGACTTTCAAATTCAGTCTCCAAGAAGGACTTGACAATGAATGGCCCTGCCTACCTTTTTCTCTCTCTTTCTCTCTTTCTCCACACTCTTCTCTCTCTTTCTCTCACTTACCTGTTGCCTGTATTTTTTTTGACTCAGCATACTTGGTGTCACAGGGTAATATCTGGGGCCTTATTGTAATCCAACATGAGAATAAATGCTGCAGAGATTTTAAAATAACCCAGAGAATCTTTTACATGTATTTTATTTTTGATAATTAATCTGATACCAAGTAGGGTTGCTGAGAAAGGCAGGAGACAGGGAGAGGGAGAAGGCACTTACACCCTGCTTAATTTCCATTTTAATAATACCTGTTAGTCATTTAGGAGCAAATGCTAGGTCTTGCAGATTTCCTCACCTTCTTTCTTTCCCTAGAGGGAGACTTACTTGATTTCCTTTGGATGGGCAGGCTCTTTTCTGGGTGTTGATGTCCTCTGGTACATGCTGCTTGGTCTGGCCTACATACTGTCATGCTGCCCAACAATCTGGCATTTTTCAGGGTTCCATGGTTGAAGTTCATAGTCCACATCTCTTACCTCCTAATGTAAAGATCTCATTCATCACATGCTTGTCAATCACAGGACTTCACTGCTCCACTGGATCTCTCAACACTTCTCTGTCCATTCACTGAGGCAAGTGGAACTTTCTGGATGTGGAGGAGGTGAGGAGCCTAGAGGTTTGTCTCCGTCTTATCAGTCTTAACACCTCCTCTATCTGTGCCCGCCTAGTAGTCCTTCTTCATACAGAATTTGGGAATAAGTCAAGTGCCTGGATTCCCCCAGAGTTTTAAAACTTCACCCAGGCTATCCTGGGTGTTACTTGCCCTGATATTCCCAGGTTCCCTCACACTGTCTATTCCTCATATTAAAGTTGAGCCCCATAAAGACAGCCAAACAATAACTCTAATTGCTGTCCTCATCTTCTCCTGTCTGTTTCTACTTCTTGCATAGGTCAGAATGAAAGGGATTTATACTTCTCTTTCTTTGGAGAGAGGCTTTCCTATTTTGCCACATCCTTCTTCTTCCCAGGAACACTGAGCCCTGTGGCTTAGCATTATATGTAGATTAGTTGACTGGTAAGAAATGATGATAAGAGAACACATTCTAAAAACAATTTATGCCTGTCACATTCACCTTCTTGAAAATCACATTTCTCATTGAGCTTTGCTGGCAAAAACAGCTGGGGGTAGCAGAGACATTCTTTATGTTGATTTTTTCCCCTGGACTTTTGAACCCTAACTCTACCACTGTAAGAAATTACCACTAATATTTTAATGTAAGTAATTGATTCAGCATATTTATTGAAAGCTTGCTATATATCAAGCATTATTCTTAAAAGAAGATTATTGAATAGTGATTAAAAGTAAGTTGGTCCAAAAAAGCAAGAGGCATTCTACTTATAATTAACAACACAAGTGAAGTCACTGGAAGTTGAAGAGGAATCATCCTTCCTTGCTCTGCACAATCCAGGGTTCCTATTCTTGAGTAACTCAGCCTAGATGGCTGGAGACTATTTATTTTATAGGTGGGTGGTGTAAAGAGGTCATTTACAAAGTTTTATAGAAGCCCAGATTAAAAAAAGAAAGGAAGCCTAATTCTACCTGGAGCAGTTTAGAGCTAATGATTTCTTGCAAACTCTTGAGTGCTGAATTTATGTCTGCAATGAGCGAGGCAATTCTAGTCAGCATACAAGCATTTACTCAAGCTTATCTTCTGTTTCTTGGATATTGTTAAGTTGACAGAATTGTACTCATCATCATTCAGACCTGAAATACCACATACCTCACATGTAATTGCTCAGTTTGTTGAAGTGAGTTTTCTGTGAATTGAAATAAATCAGGGTAGAAACTGCAGGACAACTGAATATGAAGACAAGAGTTCTATGGAAAACTTAGCCAATGATATTATGATAAATTTATTATGATATAATTACATGACACATACTATAATTAAAATCATATTTATAAATAAAATACTATAAATAAGATAATGTTTATATTATGATAAAATTATTACTATATTCTTAATAAAATTAATATTAAGAGCATTATGCTAATCAAAAATTTAAAAGTCATTTAGAAATGTGTTACATGTGAGAAATGTTTGAACCAGGAAAAAAGATGAAATAGGAAGTGCTAATTCTTATCAATATCTGTGTTTCTTCCCTTCTTTTGGGCATACAGAGTATATTTTTAAGTTTGTCTTCAGTTACATACAGCTGTCTGACTAACTTCAGACCATGGTCACACTAGAAACAAGTGGCAAAGCTAAGATTTGATCCCAGGTATTCTAGCTTTTGTTTCCTTGTCCTTAATCAACTGATCCCAGTTCTAGCCCTTACCAAGTATAATGTGATTAAGGACTGAAAGTTGGTCTTCGTGCCAGGGTCCCAAGAGATAAGAAGAAGGAATAGGAGGTGAAGTTGGAATCATGTAGTCATTAAGTCATAAAAAGTTGGGATTTTATTATAAGAGCAATAAGAAACTATTGGTTAGTTTTTTTTGTAGATAAGTGAGAAATCATTTATGATTTTAAAATATTCTGCTATGTGACAATTGGATTATATGAAAGTAAGAGAACTATTGCAATTATCCATGTAAGAGATGATGATTGCTTAGACAAAAGTGGTATGATAAAAATGGAGAGAAATTATTTAATTCATTTATATGTTGAAGATAGAGCCAATAAGTCTCTTTGTTGGATTGGATAGAAGCTAGGAGAGAAAAAAAGAATCAAGGATAATAACATTTTAGCTTTAAGCAGAAGGGATAGATGATGGTGCTATTACTGAAAGTGTAAAAATTGGGAGAAGAATAGGTTAGCATTAAAAGCAGTATTTCTTCTTGTACATGATATCTTTAAGGGGCCTAGTATAAATATCAGTTAAAAATGAGTGCATCTGGAGTATTTGAAAGGGATCAAGCCTGGAAGTTTCCATTTAGGTGTAGTTAGCACTGAGAGCTAAATTTAAGTAATTGGGCTAAGAAAGATTAGCAGCAAAGAATGTCCCAACATAGAACAGTTGAGCAGAGATAGTTCGAGCAGAAATAGTGCAATTTGCAAAAGAGACTGGTAAAGAGAGGTCAGAGAGGAAAGAGGAAAGGCAGGAAAGTTTAAATGGAAGTAAGTCTTTCAAGGGAGAAGCAGTAGTTACGTCTAACAAATGCTCCTGATTTGTTAATTAAGATGAAGGTACAGATGTGATAATTGGATCTGGCATCAAGGAAGTTATTTTGATAATACATTTTAGATAGATTTTCAACAAGTTTTCTAGATAAAATTGGCATATAATTATTAAACTTATTCATGATCAAGATAATTAACACATGTATCATTCTCAAGAGCATTGTTCCCTTTGATAGCCTTTCTCTTTTATTCCCTAGCCAACCACATGTCTGCATTCTGTCACCATGTATTAAATTAATTTTCTAGAATTTTATTTTTATATTTTAATTAAATTTATTGGGGTGAGTGACATCAGTTAATAAAATTATATAGGTATCTGGTGTACAAGTCTATAATACATCATCTGTATTGTGTTGTGTTCATCACCCCAAGTCAAGTTTCCTTCCACTACCATTTATCTCCCCTGAACCCTCTTCTACCTCCCCACCCCCTTTCCCTCTTGTAACCATCATACTGTTGTCTGTGTTTATGATTTTTTCTTTGCTTAATCCCCTCACCTTTTTCACCCAGCCCCCAATGCCCTTCCCCTCTGACAGCTGTAGTCTGTATCTATGCATTTGTTTCTATTTTGTTATTTTTATATAAATAGAATTCTACAGTATGAATTACTTTATTAATTTATTTCTTTTAAGTGAGAGGAGGGGAAATAGTGAGACAAACTCCCACATGTGCCTTGACCAAGATCCACTTGGCAACCTCATCTGGGGTTGATGCTTGAGTACTGAGCTATTTTTAGCACCTGAGACCAACTCTCAAACCAACTGAGCTATCCTCAGGTACTGGAGCCATGCTTGAACCAATTAAGCCATTGGCTGTGGGAGGGAAAAAGGGATGCAAGGGGAAAAGTGAGGGGGAGAGAAGCAGATGGTCACCTCTCATATGAGCTCTGAATGGGGATCATACTCAGGATGTTCATACGCCAGGTGATGCTTTATCCATTGAGCCACCAGCCAGGGACTTTTCTATTTTTTAGTTGATATTTTTTGAGATTCATCTATGCTAATGTCTGTATTAATATTTCATTAGCTTATATTGCTTAGTAGGAACCCATTATATAAATATTCTACAATTTTTTTATCCATTTACTTATTGAAGGACAACTGAGTTTACAGTTTTGGCAACTAAAATTAAAGTTTCTTTGAAATTTATGTGAAATTTTGTGGGCATATCACATTATATTGAACAGTTCAAAAACACACTATTTTCCTTTCATGTCCCAAACTATTAGTCAGTGTCATCTTCAAGAAAACTTTGTATAACCCAAAGTTGTCTTCTAGAAATTTCATAGTTTTGTTTTACATATAATTCTATAAATGATTTTGAATTTACTTTTGAATATGCTGTGGAGTATGAATTAATGTCATTTTTTTTCTGCATGTGGATAGCGAATTGTTCTAGCACAATTTGTTAAAAATATAATGTATTTGCTACTAATTTGCCTTGTTATCTTTGTCAAAAATTAGTTGTCCAGGCCCTGGCCAGTTAGCTCAGTAGTAGAGCGTCAGCCTGGCGTGCAGAGGTACGGGGTTCGATTCCCGGCCAGGGCACACAGGAGAAGCGCCCATCTGCTTCTCCACCCCTCCCCCTCTCCATCTCTCTCTTCCCCTCCCGCAGCCGAGGCTCCATTGGAGCAAAGATGGCCCGGGCGCTGTGGATGGCTCCTCGGCCTCTGCCTCAGGCACTAGAGTGGCTCTGGTCGCAACAGAGCGACGCCCGGGAGGGGCAGAGCATCGCCTCCTGGTGGGCAGAGCGTCACCCCCTGGTGGGCGTGCCGGGTGGATCCCGGTCGGGCGCATGCAGGAGTCTGTCTGACTGTCTCTCCCCGTTTCCAGCTTCAGAAAAATACAGAAAAAAAATTATTAGTTGTCCATTTGTGTGTGAATCATTTCTGGGATCTTTGTTGCATTTCACTGAAAAGTGTATCTATCTAGACTCCAATGTTATACTGTCATAATAATTATAGCTCTATAATCAGTCTTGAAGTCAAGTAGCATTTATCATCAATTTTTCTTCTAAATTACTTTTAATAATTTCATACAAATTTCAGAACTAGTTCATTAATTTCTGGAAAAAATGCCTGCTAAGTTTTTGATGGGTTTAGTGTTGAATCTACATATAACTAGTTTAGGGAGAATTGACATGTTAAGATTTAATCTCTTCTGATCTTTGAACACAGTATATATTCCCCTATTGCTTTAGAACTTTACTTTTGGTTAGCAATCATTTGTGGTTTTCAATATACAGTTCTTTCCCATCTGTTGCTAAATTTATTCTAGATATCTCAAATTTCTGAGGCTCTTATAAATTGTATTTTATTTTATTTTCTAACAACTTATGGTCAGTATCTAGAAATACCATTGTTTTCTATCGATCTTATAATGTAACATTGCTGAAATGATGTATTAATTCTAGTATCATTTTTATGTAGGATTTTCAATATATAAGTTCTTGTCATCTGAGAATAATAGCAATTTATTTCTTCCTTTCCAATGTGTATGCATTGTATTTCTTTGTTCTGGCCAGTACTTCCAATACAGCGTTTACTGGAAATGATGAAGGCAGACATCCTTATCTCTTTTCTGCTCTTGAGGAGTAAACATTTGGTCTTGACTAATAAATATGATGATAACTGCAGGTAGATGGTTTTCATCCATTTGAGAAAATTCTTTTCTGTTTCGATCTGTCTGGTTAGAGATTCATCAATGTTATAGATTATCTAAAAAAAAATAGCTTTGGGGTTTGTTTTTTCATCCTATCAAGCTTTCCCTTCTGTTTTATTTATTTATTTAATTTTATTGGGGGCGTGACAGAGACAGAGAGAGAGGAAGGAACAGATAGGGACAGACAGACAGAAAGGGAGAAAGATGAGAAGCATCAATTCTTTGTTGTGGCACCTTAGCTGTTCATTGATTGCTTTCTCATATGTGCCTTGGCTGGGGAGCTACAGCAGCTCTAGTGACCTCTTGCTCAAGCCAGTGACTTTGGGTTCAAGCTGGTAATCTTTGCTTAAACCAGATGAGCCTGTGCTCAAGCCGGCAACCTCGGGGTTTCGAACCTGGGTCCTCTGCGTCCCAGTCCAATGTTCTTTCCACTGAGCCACTGCCTGGTCAGGCTCTTCTGTTTTTTTTAATAATAGAAACTAAGATAATGTACTTGTGGACTCTCTTCTATTATAAGCATTTATAGTCACAATTGTCTTTCTAAGTACTGCTTTAGTTACCCTTTTAATTCTAATCACAATATGTTGTATTTTTTGAGATGGGTTATCTAGATATATGTTTATCTTTCATAGTATTATATATATCTTATGACTTCTTGATTCCATTGTGTTGAGAAAATATATTTCAAATAACTTCAGTCCTTTTCATTCTATTGATATGTGCTCTCTCATTTATTTGGTCTCTTCTGCATCTGAAACAATGTATTCTGCTGTCAAGCATTATATAAATGCTAGTTGCATCTAGTTGGTTGATATTATTTATGTCTTCTATATCTTTACTGATTTTATATTTAATTGGTCAGTTAATTACAAAGATGGTATTAAAATCTTTGATATAATTCTGCTTTTGTCTATTTCTCCTTGCATTTCTTTCAGTTTATGTTATGTTGACAGAGGTAGGTGTGGATATACAGCCCACTGTCTGATGCTAAAGACAGAGTGAAATTTAGATTAATTAAACATGGAATAATGAGTGGCAGAGGGGTAAAGTCTAATGGCAAGCACTTTAAAGAAACCTGGAAGTTTAGAAAAATAAAGTGACAATTGCTCCAAAATTATGCCATTTATCTTACCTTCTGGCTTTGAGGTATGCATGTGGGTTCATATAAAAAGGCCATCGTTGGGAAGGACTGAAGAGAAAGAAGTAAGTTCAGGTATAGACTACCACACAATAACTGCAGAGCTGATATGCATTCCCTAAAGAAGAAAATATATATGTGATTTTTCATATATATTGATATATATATATATATAATATATAAGTGTATATACATTTATATTCAATATATCCATCTCTGTGTGGGTGTAACTTTTCTGGAAGTTTATTAATATGATTTTTGAGGCTCTACATTTCAGTGAAAGAAAATGAGACATAAGCAATTTTGACATAAGATCCAGGTATTTCTACTGTGATAATAAGTTATTTATGTATATCTTTAGAGCACTGCCAAAATCTTGTAAAAAAAATCTAAAGCCATACTTCATAATTAAGTGTATGTACTGCCTTAAAGAGAAATATCTCAGGTATGATTTTTGTATTAGTGCTATTTATTATATTGGTGTTGAGATGATTCAAGGCTTATTAAATGTATAGGGAAGCTTTGATCTTTTTCTGTGTTTTGAACTTCAAAAAAAAAGTGCTTATAGCTCCAGAGCAATTTTGGGGGATAGTGGGAGAAAGGGTAGAAAAATAATTCTTTGATTATATTTTCAGACCTTATACATAGGACAATTACATTTCTACTGCATCGAGCTAAATACCAATATCTAGCAGATATTTAATAGGTCTGATCGTCTGAGAAATGTTCTGTTAAATTTCTAACACAGTGACTAGAAAAAGATACATAAGGGGAAGAGGTAGAGGAGGGTATGGAGTGGTTCAAGACTTGACTTGGGGGGGGGGGTGAACACAATACAGTGTACAGAGATATGTTGTAGAATTGGACAACTAAAACCTGTATTATGTTAAACAGCATCACTCCCATCAATTCAATTAAAAATAAAAAAGATAAGTACATTTTTTGGTATAAGTTGAAAGCAACTGTCATACTTTCTATATGAAACGTTTATTCCATTCTGATTGACACTGTCTTCACCTCTCAAGATAAATGTCCATTCTTACTCATCCTCTTTCTCCCCTGGCCATTCTGGATTCTTAAAAGGTGCTGCTTGTAGATATACACAGAAAGAACTGCTGGAGGGGTGGGAAGAGACAACGTCATTCTTCCTACCTCAAGAGGTGTATCTCAGTAAAGAAATGGGGACAGATTTTTATTTTAATGTAATCTGAAATAACCTCAAAATCTCTAGGAATGTATAAAGTTTCTAATATTTCCTGCCAATTAGACCACCCTTGTATATTTAAAGGGTCATGTCTTCAGCTTTCTTTTTGTTGTTGTTAGACCTAGTGTAATACATATTATTTCCAGTGTACTTAATTTGCATCTTCTAGAAATATTTCAGTTACAGGTATGAGAGGGTAAATAAGATGAATCTAGTAATGGCAAAAAAAAATAATAAAAATTAAACCAACTCCTAGTTTCAAAATTTCTACGTTTATTATGTTTATTTTGGGAAGATTACTCAGGTACATTTTTAATGAGGATTTATAATTGGTATTCAACTAAAGACAGAACACATTTGTTTAACTTCCTATAAAGATATATGAAGATTTAATGAAGAATCTAGAATTTATCGTTAAGCTGTTTTTATCCCTCTTTCCACCTACTGTTGAAAGTGCTGTTAAGTATCCTGATGACCATCATGTACAAATGATATGTCTGATATGTGTAGACTTTAAGTGGATCCAAATTATAAACAATTCCTGAGAACGTTTTATATTCATGGCTCACTAACGACACAAGAGCATTCCTACCTGGATAACACAACCATGATGAGATACTTGACATTGGTATTTTTATATAAGCAACACTAGGATAAAATTAATTTTGAAACAAAGGATCTAAGAAGAACTATAGTAGTGTGTAGTATGTACTTACTGGTTTAAGCCCGTCTGAAATGACGGCAACGCATCCAACAGGTGCACAATCTGGCTTGCTTAACCAGCCCCTCCTCCTCATGCAGGCCAGGTCTTCCCAGGCTATTTCATTCTGCTGAGGGGGATGCTGTGAGGCATTTAATAGCAGCAGGGCATTTAACTCTCTCTTCATACACAAGATGGAAAATTCCCCTGCCTATGTCTCTCTGATCTAAATCCTGCTGCTCTTCTGCTTCATTTCTCTTTTACCTTTTATCCTTGTCTCTTACCTGGGATTTTGACACTTGAGCCCTGACATATGCTGCTGAGCAAAAGAAATCCTCCCTGTAGAAGAAGTTTTTATTTTTGTAATGTACATCAGGGCTCAGTTTCCTGATGCTACTTACTTGGGCTTTGAATAAAATCTGATTGCTCTCTTGAGCCATTTTCTTCATCTGTTTCCCAAGATTCTTCTTTGGTCAGCTACTCTGTAACATAAGACTCTATGAGACCACGTTATAATTTCTCAGGCACGAGGTTGATGATCTAATTTGATACATTAATATATTTGAAATAACTTTTACTTTAATTTCATCAAAACTTTATTGAAATAATATAATGTGAGTAAATTTTGTGGTTTGTCAGTGAGATGATAGTTTTCTATATTTATCTTAAAGAGAAATAAAACAAAACTGTCCCTGTCTCGTTTTTTTTGTTGTTGTTTTAAAGGAGTAAGTTCTCTGAAGGAAGAAATCAGTAATATTAGGGGAAGCCTCTATTTAAATAAATTCTGAGCTCTTTGCCTATATGTTTTGATCTTCAAAGTGAAAGAATCTGAGGATATCCTCTAGGCTCAAAACTGGGAGGAAAAAAACAAAAACAAATTATAAGAACCAGCAGAGTGTTTTGCTTTGTGGTTTGGTTTAATCCCTGTATAATTGAACTCCTTTGGTAGATGTCCCAAAATATTGCCGAAGTATTCCTAAAATGATAAGCTCTAACTGTGAAATTATCCAATACAATAAATGTGTCTCATTAAAATTGAGCAAATTTTAAGAAGCATGCTTTTAAAAATGCTGGGTTTTCCTGTGGTGATAATCCATTATTCTAGCACACTGATCAAAGTCCCTTAAAATGTTGTTGTTTGTAAGCCAAATCTTCATTTTCCCCTCACCGCTTTTGTACTGAGGGTAGAGCTCAAACTGGGCCATGGTAATTCAACATGATTCTAAGCTGGTATTGGTCAGCATCCTAAACTGTTCATTTATTGGGAATGGTAAATGATAAACCAAACAGATGAGCATATGAGTGCCTGTGTATGTGTCCTTACAGAAGCACTAGCAGATACACTCTGGTATAGAGCAAGGACTTGTCAGCACTGGGCAGCTCTGGAGAGCCTGAGGCCATATCTGTACAGACAAGGCACAGCTTAGTTTGAGCAAAAGTGAGAATATTGCAAGTTTTTCATCCAGACATACTGGATTATTTAGAAGAAACCCAGACAGATTATTTTCTGGTACCTATAGAGAAAACCTGTTTTTTTGTTTTTTTTTATGACTTACTTTTGTGTGCTTTGGTAGCTTCAGGGATAAGTTTAGATAAAACTGACAAGCGATTTAGACAGAAAAGAGAGACCTCCTGCAGATTTGTATTTTGAGGGATAAAAATGTCCAACTCCTATTATAACATATAGAGTCCTTCTGTTATTACCAACTAATGTTTACAATTTATACATTTTGATTAAGGTTACTTTTAAATCTCAACTAATTATTAGCTCTGGGGCATGCTTCTTAACATTTCTGAGCCTCAGCTTATTCATTTCCCTAAGGGGATAATGTATGGACATGATATAATTGTTTTGAGGGCTACATGAAACCATGCATATAAAGTATTCAATACTATTGCTAAAACCTTTGTTCTTGTTGTTGTTGTAATTATTATTACTGTCAACAATGACATCAGGCATTTACAAATCCTAATAACTTTGAGAGTGCTCAGTCGTCTTCGGTGGCAGGGGAGAGGAGGAAAATCAATCAATGTAACAAGTAGTTATAATTATTAGTTGCCGAAGCCAATACATAATGTTGAACCAAAGAATGTGCTTTTCTGTCACCCATGCCTTGGGCTTTTGCCCACATAGCAATAGCTTTAGGTAGAGAAGTGAAGCCACCTTGATACATTGAGACCTTGACTGTACTCACGTAGGCTACTGAGGCCCAGATCTGCATTATATGCAAAATTCTCCACATTGAAACTTCAGCAAATTTTTAGAAAATTATAGCCTGTGGCCAAAGCACTGTGATTTCATCCATCACTCAGTGAAGAACTTCTCCCTTCTGTACGTTGCTCTATCCCGAATTAACATCATCAGTTATGTATGACTTAGTTCATTAGTGTATTGTTAGCCTAAGGAAGATGCCCACAAGGGCAACCAGAAATTGTGCCTGTGTTTTTTATTCTTTCCTGAATCTTTGTTGCACTTGATTAAACTGCAGCTGTGTCTTTATTTTCTTCTGTGGTCACAAATGTGTAAACCTGCTATAGCTTATCTTCCTAGGTTGATCTAATATAGAACAAATGCAGAGTAGACCATTCAGATGAACTTAGGGAAATAAATGATGTATAGACATTGCAGAATGGGACCCAATTAACCCATATAGTGAATACTGATGTCTGAAAAGTAATAGCTCTGTATTTTTAGACCCAGAGAGTCTCATAACTTGCTCTTCTATTTTTTTTTTTAAATTGTTGCCTGTTTTCTCCAGCACAGTTTTACTGACAGTGGTGTCTGCTGGTTTTCTCTTCATTTAGATCTCCCTGTCTATGGCTTTCAGGTCCCCCTAGATGGGTTCTTAGGTATATCAGGTGGTGATTGGTGGGGAGTAGGCTCCTAAAGTCCACAGACCCATAAATGGTTGGGGTTAAAGTATCCACCTTCCTGTGGCTCACTGTGGTAGGAACATGCGTGCCTTCATGGCCCTACTGAGGGACCTCAGGTAGTTCTCCAAGTCCCCCAGTTTCCTCTGGGCAGAAAAAGTGAAGCTTGGAAACCAGCAAAGGGAGGCTGAGGAGCTGAGCAGATTCGTGTAACTTCCAGAAACAGGTGAGTGGGAAATGCAGTAGGGTTTTGAAATAAGAGCAAAACATATAGTTACTCAATGCTCTTTACACCCTTCTAGCAAACCAGTTCTGTGGAGGTGAAATATGCTGTCCCACAGGATGTCACCCTCAGCACAGGCAATGGGGTACCCTCAGCACAGGCAATGGAGTACCCCAGGACTAGTTCATCCTCTCTCGGCATTTGTTCAAGCTGGACCCATGTATTTGTTGTTAGGTCTGCAATTGGCCCCTTTTATCCTGTTGAAGTTGATTCATAGACAAACTAAAACATTTTTTTTAAGTATTAAGGCAAAATAGAAAACTTAGGGAGAATTCTGTGCATTTTTAGAATTTATCTCTACAAATTTTTCTGACTAGATGATTTTCTAATGGTACTCAAAGATATGGAATTAGGAGAAACTATTTTTTAACATACAGAGTTGTTCTCTTTTCTTTAACAAAACGGTCCAGAAAGTCTATACTTCAGTGATATTTCTCATCCACAAATATTAGATCGCAGTGGTCTTTACTAAAACACCATTTTTCATGAAAAGTCATACCTTCAGTAACATGTTACAAAAAGAGAGCAATTTTTTTGATAAAAGAGGAAATATTTATTTTTAAGTATAATTATTACAAAATTTTATAATTCATATTTCTCTAGAATGTCGAAGCTCAAGGAAAGTAATTATATTCTATCCCATCCAGAATTTCCATTTGCTGCCAGAGGTTTTGTGATGTCAAAAGGTTATTGATAAAGAGGAGTTGGAAAGTGACAATATTTGTAAACTTGGAGTGGATACAGTGAGAACATAGTAGATTCCAAGCATTCTAGGAAAGAAGCACAAAATATCAGCTAAGCTAATCTGGTACTAATATAGTTGAATTAGCTTCCTGACTCTCTTCTTGGCTGAAGTAGCTACTATTTCCATATGAACTGTATTATGTATGGAATATTGATAAAGAGCTAGATTTACTGGTATAAGGATAATTTGGACTTTTCAAAGCATTTATTGGCGGCCTGACCTGTGATGGCGCAGTGGATAAAGCGTCAACCTGGAAATGCTGAGGTCGCCGGTTCGAAACCCTGGGCTTGCCTGGTCAAGGCACATATGGGAGTTGATGCTTCCAGCTCCTCTCCCCCTTCTCTCTCTCTGTCTCTCTCTCCTCTCTCTCCCTCTCCTCTCTAAAGTGAATAAATAAAATAAAAATTAAAAGCATTTATTGGCTTTGAAATCTGTGCTATAATTTTACAATGTGCTCCATTCACTTGTGGAACTGTCTTTGTGTATTTTGATTATGAATTTGAGTTCCTTAATGATAATAGTACTAAATATAGTTTCTATTTCATACTTTGTAGGTACTGGTAGCTTGTGGTTTTCTAGGACTTTTTCATGTGATATATATTTTTAAAAGCATTGCCATAAATATGATTATAATTTCATCAGATGATTTTTCAGTACTTGTAGGATCTGTAGTTTTCTCTTATTTTCAATTACTGTTATTGACTATCTGTGCTTTTCTCCCCTCCCATTTTTAGCTCAATCTCACTGGTGTTTATCGGTTTCTTAGTTCTTACAAAAAATCAATTTTAGGCCCTGCTGATTTTTCCATTCTCTATTTTTATGCATTTTCAGCCTTTCTTTGTTTAACATGTACATTTTCCTTTTGAGCATAACTTTAACTTCATCCTACACATTTTCAGATGTAGTAGTTTTCATGGAGTTCAAATTATGTTTACTAATGATCTTTTCCATTGTGATATTTTCAAGCACATGGAAACTTATGGAAAGTTTCCCTGCTTTATCTGTCTTTTCATTTATAAGTAGAGTAAGATTTATAAACCCCATGTGGAGAAATTTTAATTATGAAGTACACAATTACTATATATTTACCATTCTCCAAGAAGGTAAATATCTTGAAAAAAACTCTCCTTACTGGACACAAATTGCGTGGTTAAATATTTTATATAACTTCCAGGAGAAGGAGGAAGAAAAATGTTCCATGTTTATTTCAGACAAATTAATATTATACCTTGGAATAAAAGAAATATATCATAGATATAAGTTAATGTTTTCTTTGGGGGGGTTATTTATTTATTTTTATTATTTTTTCATTTAGACAATTAAAGTTAACAGGGTGACATTGGTCAACCAGAGTACATAGATTTAGAGGAAACATCTCCATATCATTTCAACAATCGATTATGTTGTATACCCATCACCCAGAGTCAAATCATCTTCTGTCACCCTATATTTTGTTTCTCCTTAAGCTCCTCCTCTCTCCCCTACCATCCTTCCTTTCCACCCCTCCTTTCCCCCTGGTAACCACTGCACTTTTACCTATGTTTGTGATCTCAATTTAAGTTAATGTTTTAAGCAATACATATCTGTTACTAGAAGTAGAAATATTTCCATTTTATCTGACAAAAAGATTGTTTATGTTCATATTATGCTTTACTTTTGCATAAGAGCCCTTTCCACTATCACCTGTTATTTTCCTGTTTATTCATTCATTTCTACCTTGTAATTATTAGATTTATATTACTTTTATTGGAATATGTAGGTTCTATTGTTTTAAAAATATCACTGTAGAAACATCCTTTCAAAGCCTTGCATGTATAAGTGGCCTATAAACTTCTCCTCTTTTTGATATTAACTTTCATAGAGTAGATTAAAAAGTACTTAAAGATAGAACATCTATTTACTTTGTATATGTAGGATACAATAATCCTAATGTGCAATCAATGACAATACAGCCCCGCACACTGGAAGTCCAAACTCAATGAGGAGAGTGTGAAAGTGCTAGAACGACCACATGATTTACAACTTGGGTACCGCTGGTAACAGGTGAAGACATAAGTTCTACCTTATGGTATCTGGCAAGCCCTTTTCCATGTTTCTTGTCTTCTGTTTATGTCATCAAACAATAAAAGCATTCTAAGCAAAGCAAAAATAAAGTACAAAACAAACAACAGAAGAATCCATAATTCATTTCTAATGTTTCATTTATTTTCACTCTCTTTATGATACACTAAAATGATCCTCCTACTATGAAAAATAAATATTAGAGACTATAAACTTGTTATGCCAACAGACTGTGCATTTATAACAGTAGTAATGTCTTCGAGTCAAGCCGGCTCATTACTGAAAATACTAGATGTGAAGTAGCAGTAAAACACCCCCATTCTGGCTGGTTTTATTAGAGAATGACTCTTGAGTCTTATGTCAAAGTGAGTATTTGGTTTATAATAACAATGAAAATGAAGAATAGTGCATTCTTGTCATATTTTGGGTACAATATCTAAACTTTTTTATATTTAAGGGGGGACAAAATTTTAACATCGATTATCAATTTACTTGACTTCACAGCATATAAACAGTTAATAGATATATGTGAGTTTGCTTTCTATATAAAATCATCTAAATATTTTATTGTTGTTATTCTTTCTCTCAAAACCAGTATGTGGTTAGTATGCATGTAAAAGATATTTCTGATATTGTTTGGCCACCTAAGTCAGCAAGCTCGAGAAAATAAGAGTACAAATTTTATTTGAGGTATAGTCATATTGCCTCTTGACTTTGTCTTAGATTTCTAATAAGCCATATTGCTCATCTATCTTGTACATACACATTTTTATAATACCTCCCATTTGGTCTAAAGTTTTCACTGTCTACATATTTAAAAACCCCAAATACATTTTCATTTTCTTTGTACCACAGTATTATGATTTAAAACTTTGTCTCTCCAGACTTTTAATTCCTTTTTTCAATATGGTTTCAACAAAGAGTTGAGAGACACGTTCAATTATTCATTAATGTATTCTTGAATTAATAAATTTATTCAATTCAGTACTTACTCAGCATATACTATTTGGCAATTACATATAGGCAAATTGGGTTGGAAACATTTTCAAAAAATTATAAATGAATAACTTTCTTGCTTTCCCTACTGACCTTGGAATTACTGAAAGCCAAATTTTTAATCAGCAAAATCCTTTCCTGGAAATGTGGAGATAAATTTTTCTGAGAAGAATATCAATTCTATTTCTTACAATTTTTTTATTAATTCTAAATACTACCCTGTCTTTTAACAAATTATTTTCAATGACTAAAGAACTGGAATCAAACCAGCAGATCTCTGTCATCCTCATATAACCAAGTACTAGGTGTCAAATTATGAGACTACCACACAATATCTGAAATAAACAATAATAACAAACTCACCAAGCTGGGTTTATGGCAAACACAAATAAAAGTCATAATGTTGGTATGTTGGATTCGGTGGAAACACTCCCAGAAGAGCAGATTGCTGATCTTACATAGAGATTTTAAGGACTGTAGCAATAAGGTATTGGCCAGCGTTCATTGACATTAGTGAGTTGACATCATTTGTAGAACCATGAAGTGGTTCATTCACTGGTATTGAGAAGTATGTTCACTGGAACAGAGCCACCAATGCAATTTGAAAACCCTGTTGCAAAATAAAAGTGTGGGCTCTTTTCCTCAAAAAAGCAGAGGGAAGGGGAAAAAAACTTTTCCTCTTCTTCTGCGGTCATTCTCTTAACCTGTCAAAGTATTTTAATTTTTCTATATAATGTCACACTCCTTTGAGGATAGCGAATGAGTCTCACAGGAAACTAAGGTTTGGCACCTGGACCATGCTCACGTCAGTGTCCAGGCCCCTATTAGAGAGGCAGAGGTGGCAGTGGTCACTGAGCGGGAGTAGGGAAGAGGGAAGCTGAGAACCCTGCCAGGATTGCAGAGTGGTGATGTGTAGTGGGATCATGAATGAGCCAGAATCCAAGCCACTAGCTCTTGCTTCATTGACCCATTGGACTTCATTTACAAAAGATTCAGAGATAAAATGATTAACAATTATAAGACAGTGATTACAGGGCATTAATCCTAAGCATTGGGCCTCTTTCTAGAACAAAGTCCTATGTTCCTATATCGGACACATGATCACGAAGCTGGCCATGCACTGGATTAAGTTTTTCTTGATTAGCTAGAACTATGAATAAGGAGCTATAATTGCAAGGAACTTGCCATGTTTATTTATTAACTGGGATAAGGTAAGCTGTTAAAATTCTGATCTTGTAGTATTTGTTTCCAAGGCTTTAGAGAGCTGTCATTTATTGTTTTATCAGGTTGAAATGGCTCTGATGGCTATTTTGTGTTTGTTTGTTTTGTTTGTTTTTTACCATGCTATAAAACAATCAGCCATTTCCTGAGTGTTTGGGAACCTTTAAAAAATTTTTAGTGCTAAAGCTGCAGGAGAGCCCTTTAAGAATGGTGAAGATGTGACCACTTCTCCATTCTTGGTGAATTCCTTGATGATAAAGTCTCACTTGAGCAAGTCTCATTTTTCAGTTTGAGTGTCAATTAACAAGAACAGTTGAATTACCTGTCAAGACAGTGAATGCAAAGAAGCACTTATGTCTCTGGATAACATTATCAAACAACTGTGAAGCTGTAAGTATAACTAAAAATATTATATAAAAGATTTTGAAGGCTTTCCGGAACTATGATCTGATCCATATCTCCAAGTGATATGCAAGTTGTAAGAAGTGAACCAGTTTGGATTTTCTTTTAGTTTAGATACAGATTGCTCTACCACACCCATGATGTGAATCCAGCTACATTACGAAGTGTTAGAATGGCACAGGTGTCTCCGGGTGGGCCGAAGGAAATCCAATGCTCTTCTATATTTTTATAACGACTTTGGCTAAGAAACATAAACTTGTTATGCCTTGAAGAAATGGGATTTCTTATTAACCACTGAGGATTAATTTTGTTTTTATTCCAGTGAGTTTTCTAACTACTACCAATGGGTTATTATGCTCAAGGATATGTGCCATGAGTTATCATTTAATCAACCAGGAAAGGTTTTATTCCATCAGATTATTTATAAAAGAACAAAGTTTGTTAAGGATTTTGGGGGTCACACACTTTGAATAATAAATACCTCAGTGAACAATTAATCTTGGCCCTGATTTGGTATTTAAAAGCCTGATTACCATATAGGGAATATAATGTAGTAGCTGCATAGAAATATGTTCAATTTAGAGGATTCATGGACATCTTGTCTGTGAGTGTTGTTGACACAGTTACTGCTAATTCCCAATTAGTTACTAATTCCTCTTGGGGAGCATGGATTTTCCTGTATTTCTCTCTACCATGTAGCATTACTGCTAAGGTTAGTGCAAGGTGTCTTTATCATTCTTTAAATTGGCTACAGTAGCAATAAAGTTTAGGTTGAAGTTCTTATTACATAATAATAGAATTTTCCAACTCTGTGTCACATCAAAATACACCTCTCAAAAAAAGGCAACTAAGTAGAAGTTCTTCCAAGTAATAGATATGATTCATAAATCCATTTTACTTCATGTAGTTTACATAGACTTTTAGGAAAATATCTTTTTGTGTCTCAGCTCTCAAAAAGACCTTGACTTATTGGTCCTGCTATTGTGAAGACAACCCTGTCTTCTTTCCCCTTCCGCTGATAAGTTACCTTATTGTGTATCTGTTGGGCGGATAAAATGTATTATGCTCACTTTGTTAAAGATGGTGCTGCCCACGTGGAGGCCGTTGCCTAGGTGATATTAATGTGTGTTGGGGGCAGGCTGTGGGCAGGCAGGATCCTTGTAGCCTGGGGCTTGGTTTTAGGATTAAGCCTTTCCCACCCGTTTTGATGTGGGGTGGTACAATCCAATCATGCCCCAGATAAGTAACTTTGTATTAGAAATTTCCCTATTTCATATATTGGATTAAAGGTTATGAATCTACACTATAAAATAGGGGCAGAATGGGAGCTTGTGCTCTCGGTTCCTGAGATTAGCATGAAAGAGCAGAGAGAGCAGAGCAGAGAGCAGAGAGAGGCCACGTGGAGGAGGCCAGGAGAAGCAGCCAAGATTGCGGAGTGCTGAGTGAGAAGAGAGTTTGTGTAGAGTTTGTGCAGGGAGAAAGAAGGAGATGGGGAACAGAGGTGAATAAGTCTGGTGAGCTAGAAACCTTTGATTCTAGGAAACTCGGATAAGTCAGTAGCTTTGTGAGCACTGAATGCGAGTGGGTTTTGGAGCCCAGTGTGTGTTTTTGCTTGCCCGCCAGGTGCAAGCTAGGATTAAAGACTATGGCCCACCAGTTTTTGGCTCCGTTGTTTCTTTACCGACTGTCCGAATCCAATGTGAACCTGCATGGGCCGGGCTGCAGTGGTAGTGGCCCTGGCTACTGGCTTTATAGTATCACTTAGGGATCCAACAGAAAAACTAATGTTAACCAAAACAGTGGTTAATTCGAGAAGTATTTCTTTACAAAATGACTATTTACAGAGGTACTTTAATAAGGTAACTACAAAGCATAGTGCAGTAACCTTAGGCTAGCTTTATTATTCCTAGGACTGAAGACATGATGATTGGATCCCATTACTGAACAGAGGAGAAAAAACTCTTTCGTTCATTTTTATATTCACAGATCTGTGCAACCATCACTTCACAATATCCTTTTAGAACACATTCATCATCCCAAGTAGAAACCTCTATGCACATTAGCCGTCACTGCACATTCCCTGCCTTCCCTACTGACACCTTGCTGAACTTCCACCAACTCCAGTCAATCATTAATCACTTTCTGTCTGTAAGGATTTACCTATTACTATTGTCCCCCTTATTCACAGGGGGTATGGTCCAAAACCCTTAGTGGATGCCTAAACCCACAAGTAGTACCTATGGTTTTTTCCTATACATGCATATGATAAACTTTATAAATTAGGCATAATTAGAGATGAACCAAAGTAACTAATAAAAGTAATTATAACAATAGATGATAATAAAACATATGGGAATGTGGTCTCTCTTGCAAAATATTTTATTGTACTATACTCATGCTTCTTTTGATGCCGTGAATTGATATAATCCCTATGTGAATGAGATGAAGTGAGGTGAATGGCATTAGCCTTGTGATGTTTGGTTAGGTTACTGTGAGGGTTACTTGGACACTAGAACTGGGATCTGCAACAATCATCTGATAACCTAGACAGCTACTAATTGACTAATGGGAGGGTAGCATATATAGTGGGTATATGCTGGACAAAAGGGTGGTTCTGTTTATTGAAATATTTTCCTTCGGCCCTGGCTGGTTGGCTCAGCAGTAGAGCGTCGGCCTGGCGTGCGGGGGACCCGGGTTTCGATTCCCAGCCAGGGCACATAGGAGAAGCGCCCATTTGCTTCTCCACCCCCCTCCCTCCTTCCTCTCTGTCTCTCTCTTACCCTCCCGCAGCCAAGGCTCCATTGGAGCAAAAATGGCCCGGGTGCTGGGCATGGCTCCTTGGCCTCTGCCCCAGACGCTAGAGTGGCTCTGGTCGCGGCAGAGCATCGCCCCCTGGTGGGCAGAGCGTTGCCCCTGGTGGGCAGAGCGTTGCCCCTGGTGGGCATGCCGGGTGGATCCCTGTCGGGCGCATGCGGGAGTCTGTCTAACTGTCTCTCCCCATTTCCAGCTTCAGAAAAATACAAAATATATATATATATATATTTTTTTTTTCCTTCCCCACTGAATTGTCTAGGCACACTGGTTGACAATCACTGATAAATATGAGGGTTTATTTCTGGACTCTTTGCTTCTATTCTCATTGATCTATATCACTGTCCTTATATCAGTATCACACTGTCTTGATTACTATAGCTTTATAGTAAGATTTGAAATTGGGAAATGTGAGTCTTGCAACTTCCTCATCTTTTCCAAGGTTGTTTTGGTTCTTTATTTCCATATCAGTTTGAGCCTATGTGCGTCTTTAGAGCTGGAATAAGTTTCCTATAGGCAGCATTTAGTTGAGTCTTGCTCTTTAAATCCACCTAGCCACTCTGTGCCTTTCGTTTGGTAAATTCAATCCATTCATATAGAGACTAATTATTAATATGTAAGGACTTACTACTACCTTTTTACCATTTGCTTCCTTGTTGTTTTGTATGCATGGTGCCCCTACCTTCCATCTACCTTTGTAAAGTTGTAGGTTTCCATGGCAATTTGCTCAGTCTCTCCTTTTATATGTTTCATGACTAGATTTTTGCTTTGCAGTCGCCATATGCCTTACTTACATAAAGCATCACACAGATGAAATAGCCCTTTTAGCTGATAGCAACATAACTTCATTTACTTATAAAGGTTGCTTAACACTTTTATGTTTTTGATGTCAAAATTGCCCATTTTTATGCTTTCAGTTCACTAAGAAATTATAGCAGCTATACTTATTTTAATTCTCTTTCCATTAAGCCTTTATGCAGTGGTACCTTGAGATACAAGCAGAACAATATATGAATTTTTTAAAGATACGAGCTGCGACTTGGTCCGTATTTTTGTTCAAGATCCGAGTGAACTTCCAAGATACAAGTCATGATTCAGGAAGCTGCCGCTAGTTGGCGTGTTGGTGCATGGGTCCAGTATCGGCAACACAACACCAGCATCTCATTCTTTCTCACTTGTTACCTGCAGAATCAAGTTGTATCATGTGCGCTGTACTAGTTCTTGCATCATTTTTGCATTTTTTTACTAACTTTTTTGGTGTGCTATCATGGGGCTGAAGAAAGTGAGTGTAAAGGACAGTGGTGAGAAGAAGAGAATGATGTTGATAGAGTAAAGCAAGAAATAATAGATAAACATGAGCGTGGTGTAGGAGTGATTGACTTGGCAAGGCTGTACAACTGCAATACATCTACAATTTGTACCATCCTTAAAAAAGAATGCCATCAAAAGTGCAAATCCAGTGAAAGGAACTACAATTCTGTCCCAATTAAGGACAAATATCCATGAAGAAATGGAGAAGCTTCTGCTGGTGTGGGTGAAAGAGAAAGAGCTGGCAGGAGATCCAGTGATGGAGACTGTAATATGTGAAAGGCATGTATTATTTATGGCGACTTGAAGAAGAAAGAACCATCAACCTCAAAAGAGGCAGCAGAAGATACGTTTAAGGCAAGTCATGCTGGTTTGAAAATTTCAAGAAGAGATCTGGCATCCACTCGGTGGTGAGGCATAGTGAAGCTGTGAATGCAGCTGAGCAGTACATCGTATGTTTTGCTGTGCTTATCGCAAAGGAAGGCTACATCCCCAACAAGTGTTCAACTGTGACGAAACAGGATTGTTTTGGAAAAAAAAATGCCCTGGAGGACTTTCATCACCACAGAGGAGAAGCTGCCAGGCCATAAACCCATGAAGGACTGTCTGACCCTTGCATTGTGTGCAAATGCTAGCAGTGACTGTAAAGTAAAGCCACTGCTAGTGTATTATTCCGAAAATCCTCAAGCCTTTAAGACTCACAAGATTCTTTATTTAAAAGTCCTGCAAGTGAAAGTGCCAAAAGTGCAGCCAAAAAGGCAAAACAGGTGATGAATAAATGAAAAATATGTAATGTTAAGCTTAGGTTAAGTTTAAAGTTAAAGTGCATTTTTTTTTACAATTAAGTTTTTGTGGTTTCATTTTAAGTAAAGAAAGTGCAGTTTTAGTTTTGTTTAAAGTAAAGAAAATGCGCCTGACCAGGCGGTGGCATAGTGGATAGAGCATCAGACTGGGATGCCGAGGACCCAGGTTCGAGACCCCGAGGTTGCCAGCTTGAGCACGGGCTCATCTGGTTTGAGCAAAAGCTCACCAGTTTGGACCCAAGGTCGCTGGCTTGATCAAGGGGTTACTCAGTCTGCTGAAGGCCCACGGTCAAGGCACGTATGAGAGAGCAATCAATGAACAACTAAGGTGTCTCAATGAAAAACTGATAATTGATGCTTCTCATCTTTCTTCATTCCTGTCTGTCTGTCCCTATCTATCCCTCTCTCTGACTCTCTCTCTGTCTCTGTAAAAAAAAAAAAAAAGAAAGAAAATGCAGTTTTAGTTTACATTTAGTGTTAAGAAAGTGCAGTTTTAGTTTACGTGTCTACAGTGCCTGCATCCCTTCCTGTTTCCCTCCTCCTCCGCCATTCACCTCCGTTAGCTGCACTCGTCTGTCTCCAAGGTAAGAATACAGTACTAAATAACACTTTTTTTCTTTTATTTCATATAGTTTGTTATGCATTGGTAAAGTATACATGTGTGTTCCTTAATTAAAAACATGTCTTTTTTCATAGTTCAGGATGGTTTGGGGATGTTTCACAGGGCTGGAATGGATTAAATCTATTTCAGTTATTTTAAATGGGAGAAATTTGTTTGATATACGACTTGACTGACTTATGAGCTCGGTTACAGAACGACTTAAACTTGTATCTCAAGGTACTACTGTAATAGAATAGTGCATTAATCAATTATAGTATAGAACTACAGTTTTCTAACAGACTTTTTACCTTTGCTAGAGTGTTTTGTGTACTTTCATTTGCTTTTATATTAGTAGTTAACATCTTTTCATTTCAGCTTGAAGTACTTACAGCATTTCTTGCAAGGCAGGTCTAGTAGTGGTGAACTACCTTAGTTTTTGTTGGTCTAGGAAAGTTTTATCACTTCTTTATACCTGTAGGTTAACTTTGCCAGATAAAGTCTTCTTCAGTGGAAACTTTATCTTGAAGCACTTAGTATATATCATTCTATTCTCCAGTGCAGTTCCTAATGAGAAGTCTGCTGACATACATATGGCGTGCCTTTGGAGATTGCTTTTTTTTTTTTGTAGGTTACTTTCTTTTGTTCCTTGGCTGCTTTAAGATTCTTTATCACTTTTTTTTTTTTTTAACATTTTCAGTATAATGTATCTTGGAGAAGGTCTTTTTGCATTGAAGTGAGGGTGATCTGTGCACTTTGTGGATTTATGTGTCCAGTTTCTTCCCCAGGTTTGGGAAGCTATCAGCTTTTAGTTCTCTAAAAACACCTTCGGCTCTATTCTCCTTCTCTTCTCCTTCTGGTTGACCAATTTTTTATACTTTTTTCCCCCATAATATCTGATAGTACTTGTAGAGCTTGATGACTTTAAATCTTAATTCTCTCTCCTCTTCTTAGTGCATCGTTTGTGAATTCTTATCCTCCTTTCTTTGATATGATCTGCTCTATTTCCTAAGCTCACTAGTGCAGTCTTTCTCAGATTCATTAAATCCTTCGGCTCCAGATTTTTTGTCTGGTTCTTTCGAAAATTTTTAATTCTTTGATAAAGAACTCCTGTTCATTGTTATCCCTGCGTTTGCTGAGTTGCCTTTCTGAGTTTTCCTGTTGCTCACTTAATCTCGCTAATCAGCTATTTTGAATATTTTATCTGTTAGGTTGCAATATTCTGTGTCTTTGGTGTAGTTTGCTTGAAAATTTTCATTTTCTTTTATGATGCCATATTCCTGTTTTTTTTGATAGTGGTGCAAAGTGCCTCTGCTGTTACATTTGAAGCTACAAACTTCTGTTACTTGTTTACTCTGTTACAGTTTAAGACTAGTAATTAAACACCTTTCTTTTGTTTTCCAGAAGGTGACACTATAGCTCAAGTTTTTTATTTCTCTGTAGCTGAGCTCACCCTGGGACTGCAGTCTAGAGCATATATGTATACAATGAGTTGGCATAGAAAAGTTGCTTGCAGGGTGGAGGTAGGTATAGACTTGGCCCCTGAAGCTTTGTGAGTGACCACTGTCCAGTAGGTTTGTCCAGTGGAGTACTCCCAGAATTCTGTGGCCAGATGTCCTGCTAGAGCAGACATCAGGGAACACAAGGCACTTCTATTCTTACCTGCTTCTTTCTCTTTTCTTTCCCTCCCCCAACTCATAAAGGTCCCTCCTTAGAAATTGTGCTGCTGAAGCTAAGTGGGTCCCTCCAGCTGTGATCCATTCAACTCTCATTCATTCATTGCTTTTGCTTTCCATCACCTCTGTGAGGCAGATCTCCACTGGCAAAACCCTAGCACATTGTGATGTGTCCCTGGTATGGAGAACTGATTCATCAACATCCCTCTTCTCCTCTGTCTCCAAACTTGTCTCCATTCCACTTTGATTGTCTGATTGTGTGCCTGGTTCTCCATTAGGCTGAAAGTAAACAAATTCTCTACTTGTATGTCTGCCCAGTTTTGCTTTTCCTCATATAGTTGCAAGTTGGTTGCAAAGGCTTACCAACTCTCTTGGATCTGTGCCCATTTTGAGGGCCTATCCACCTACTTTATGAAGTACAGGTGGATAGAAATTTCCTGGTGTAATGGGCAGAGGCACTTTTTTGTTGGGTTATGAATAATTAATTAGTCATAAAAAAGAGAGGGGAGAAAAAGAAATGACCCACACCACCATCATGCTGATATTACCCCTAGTACATGGTTTTTAGTTATTTTATTACTGGTTCCTGGGAAATAGAGTTAGAATCTAAATTCAATTTAGACTAATCTAACATAATGCCAATAGTACACAAGCTTTGCTCCAATATACCCCTACTGTCTTAACTCTCTTTTGTAAAATTACTGTCATACTAATTACAACATTATATATTATAGCCATGCAACAGTTTTATAATTATTGATTTATGTGGTTGTCTTTTAAAACATATAGAAGAAAAGTGTTACAAACCAAAATAAGTGATACTGTCTTTCATAATATAGTTTTCTTTTTTTTTACAGGGACAGAGAGAGAGTCAGAGAGAGGTATAGATAGGGACAGAGAGACAGTAACAGAAAGAGATGAGAAGCATCAATCATTAGTTGTTCGTTATGGTTCCTTAGTTCATTGATTGCTTTCTCATATGTGCCTTGACCATGGGGCTACAGCAGACAGAGTAACCCCTTGCTTAAGCCAGTGACCTTGGGTCCAAGCTGGTGAGCTTTGCTCAGACCAGATGAGCCCACGCTCAAGCTGGCGACCTCTAGGTCTCAAATTTGGGTTGTCCACATCCCAGTCCAACGCTCTATCCACTGCGCCACCACCTGGTCAGGCTCATAATATAGTTTTATTGGTGTTCTTTACTTCATGTGGATCAGAGTTACTGTCTATTGTTCTTTTATTTCAGCCTGTAGAATTTCCTTTGTTTTGCCTATATCAAATTAAGTTATTAAATATGCATATTAATATTTTTTCATGATATTGGGAGTTGTCTGCCATTATTTCTTTTTTTTTTTCTTTTTTTCTGTATTTTTTCCGAAGCTGGAAACGGGGGAGACACAGTCAAACAGACTCCCGCATGCACCCGACCGGGATCCACCCGGCACGCCCACCAGGGGCGACGCTCTGCCCACCAGGGGGCGATGCTCTGCCCCTCCGGGGCGTGGCTCTGCCGCGACCAGAGCCACTCTAGTGCCTGGGGCAGAGGCCAAGGAGCCATCCCCAGGGCCCGGGCCATCTTTGCTCCAATGGAGCCTTGGCTGCGGGAGGGGAAGAGAGAAACAGAGAGGAAGGGGGGGGGGGTGGAGAAGCAAATGGGCGCTTCTCCTGTCTGCCCTGGCCAGGAATCGAACCCGGGTCCCCCGCACGCCAAGCTGATGCTCCACCGCTGAGCCAACTGGCCAGGGCCTGCCATTATTTCTTTAAATATATTTTTCTGTCCCTTTCTCTTTCTATTCTTTTGAGGCTTCCATGTATGCATTTCTTGGTATCCATGTTAATGTTCCTTTAGATTTTGAAGCTCTTCAACTTTACTGATTCTTTTGCCAGCTCAAATATACTTAAATCTCTTATAGTAAATTTTTAATTTCAATTATATTTTCATATCCAGAATATTTTTATATTTATAGTATCATTATTGTCATATATTAATTCTTTATACATGTTCCTGTAACTTAAAATATATATTTATAATAGCTTATTTTAAAGCTTTATATTTTAAATCCCAGATCTGCCTCTGCCCCCCCCCCCCCCATTAATATAGGCATTTTTTCTAATTGTCTTTGTGGTATACTTTCCTGTTTCTTTGCATGTATAAGATTTTTTTTTTAGTGAAAACTAGACATCTTACATATTGTAACAATTTGGTATTAGAGACATTTACTCCCAAGTCTGTGTTATTGTTGGGTTGTGTTATTTTTAAAAAAAATATAAATTGTTGATGCTTATTTAAAATACTTTCTGGAATAGTAAATGTAGATTCTGTATTTTCTATATGGTGTGACACCAGAGATAGTTATCATACCTTATTAAGTGTAAATGAGTGCTAGGTTGATGATTAGTCAATTTCCTTTATTCTTTTGTCCGTGTATATTGCACTCATTGGAAACGTGACTTGTGAGAAAGCATGCCCTCAAACGTTAGGCATTTTATAAGAAAGGCTTAGCTTTCATTTTCTGCCTCACAGGGTTTGGTGGTCAGTCTTCTTTCCCAGGTCATTTCTGTCATGTTCATGGGCTGCACATGGGCATGTTCTTTTAAAGCCCAAGGAATATGTACAAACTTTTCAAAGTTCTCTATGGTCATCCAGTTCCCCATGATATCCTTTACAATACACATGAGGGCTCATAGTTGCCACACTATAACCACAACTTTATATAGCTGAATTATGGCCTGCAATTTGTTATTATTTAAGGAGTGCTCTAGTGGTAGACACTACCTCTTCTGAAATGAGCTGAGTCAAATCAAATGGCTATTATACCTTAAGAATATATCTTTTTCCAGAAACTTCAAGTTCAGACAAAATGTTGACTATATTCTGAGGATGCTGCTTTGGATATGGATTCAAGAGTGTATAGATATTTTTTTTTGTTTGTTGGTCATGCTGCTGGCTTTTGGTTATTGTGCTAATAAGCTATAGAGGTAAGGGTGACGGGAATAGTTTCAAATTAAAACATCATAGACCCCATTGTCTTATTAAGGTTCAGTAGTTTCTTAGACAAATGAATTGCCAGAGTGCTGATACGGTTAAATTTAGGTGTCTTGTGTGTGTGTGTGTGTGTGTGTGTGTGTGTGTGTGTATACAATTTTTTTTTGTATTTTTCTGAAGTGAGAAGCGGGGAGGCATGTGCCCAACTAGGATCCACCTGGCAAGCCCACTAAAGGGCGATACTCTGCCCATCTCGGGCATTGCTCATTGCAACCAGAGTCATTCTAGTGCATGAGGCAGAGGCCATGGAGCCATCCTCAGTGCCAGGGCCAACTTTGCTCCAATGGAGCCTTGGCTGCAGGAGGGGGAAAGACAGAGAAAAAGGAGAGGGAAAAGGGTGGAGAAGCAGATGCATGCTTCTTCTGTTTGCCCTGGCCGGGAATCAAACCCAGGACAACCACATGCTGAGCTGATGTTCTACCACTGAGCCAACTGGCCAGGACTGTTTTACCCACATTTTAATTGTATTGGAAGGAGAGCAGTTTCACTGTGATCGCATTCTACCATTCCAGAAGTTAATCTCCTTGAAGAGTCTTCTTCTAGGAATAACAGTGACATTCAGTCAAGAGACACTGCTGCTTTCTAAGGGCAATAAAGCACATATATAAGAAAGGATTCATGGGAATAAATACTCTAGTCTCATTGTCCTTATTCTATTTTATATCCTTCTGGAGTTCTCATTTGGTTAAAACAACTGAAAGTGAGAGGACACAGAAATCTTGCCTCACAAGAGAGAGAAAAACTATACATAAGTTATATAGAAAACAAACCCCAGCACTTTAATTTATCTATATTAACAACAATTTTTGAATAATTAAGTTAAAGAAGTTAAAAATCAGAACTAGGTTCTCATAAATTTGCGTGTTATTGCAAGCCAAGGGAAGAAATATCAAAACAATAGTTATTTAGGCAAGATATGAAAATATCATTTACCAGAAAAAAACAGAAATTAGAGTTATAATTTATTTATTTTTCTTTAATTTGTCTCCCTGGAGTCTTCATATATAGAAGGCCTTTGAAAATGTTTGACACTAGCCATGCCAAAAAATTGTAGTCTGCAGTACTTCTGTAAGGACCATGTTTTCAATTCTGCATTTAAATTTGAGCACTATATAATAAAAATTTCATTAGCTAGCTAAAGAAAACTGAGTGCAGATTTAGAAATGATTAAATAACTTTGAAAATTACCAGTATATATGTAGTATAATGAAGTGTTCAATATGTACAGTCTGTCAAAGGATAAAATAAGGAAAAAAGATAACTGCTTTCAAATACTAATCTGTGGCATAAACAAGAAAGGAAGGTTTAAAATGTCAAATAATACAGTAAAAAAGTGTAGAAAACAAATCAAAATGATCATTAAAAGTAGACTAACACCAGGAACATTTCCCCATTGCTATTTTCAATAACACTTTATTGAAATACACAGCTACTGCGTCTGTCAAGCAGAAGTCTGAAAGGATTACTTATGCTTATGGTCGAAATGGATTAATATGGTGAAATGTCCAATTAGCCAAAGCAATCTACATATATAGTGCAATCCCTATTAAAATTCCCATAACATTTTTCAAAGATGTAGAATGAACAGTTCTAAAAAGAATCCAAGAAGCCAAAACAATCTTGAGAAAAGAAAGAACATATCTGAAGACATCTGGTTCTGGACTTTTGGTTGCTAAGAGTTTTTATTATTGGTTCAGTCTCCCTACTAATACTTAGTCTATTAAGGTGTTTTATTTCTTGATTCATTTGGTCTTTCAAAAAATTTTATTGAAATTATTGGGGTGACATTGGTTAATAAAATTATATATGTAGGTTTCAGGTGTATAATTCATCTTACTAGGTTAAAAGTGTCTAGAAATTTATTCCTTTTTTCTAGGTTCTTCAATTTGTTGGCAAATAATTGTTCATAGTAGCCTATCACGATCCTTTGTATTTCTGTGGTATCTTGTAATGTCTTCTCTTTCATCTTATTTTATTTGAATTCTCTCTTTTTGTCTTGATTTTTTTTTTTTTGGCTGGATAATTGGTCCATTGATATAGGGGTGGCATTTAGAGTCTCACTGCTATTACTGTTATGCTGACTGTTTCTTCTTTTAGGTCTGTTAGTATTTCTTTGATATATGTAGGTTCTCTTACATTGTATGCATAAATAATTACAAATGTTATATCCTCATATTACATTGCCCCTTCATTTATAGTGAATGCTCCTTATTATTGCTGATAGTCTTTGTTTTAAAATCTGTTTTGCTGATAAAAGTGGAGTAACCCGGCTTTATTTTTGGTTTCTATGTGCATGAAATTTCTTTCCATTTCCTCGTTATAAGTTCAAATGTGTCCTTATATCTGAAGTATGTACATTTGTCTTTGGATTGGAGAATATGGTCCATCTGTACTTAAAATTATTATTGGCAGGAATGTTATTGCCATTTGATAATTATTTTCTGGCTGTTTTGTAGTTCTGTGTTTCTCGTTTCCTTGTGTTTTGTTTATTTTATATTTTTGTGTCTCTAAAATAGGTTTTATACATTGTGGTTACCCTGAGACTTACCTACAACACATTTTAACAACTTAATTTGATCACATTTTAAAGTTCTACATTTTTATTCACTCCCCGAACATTTTGTATTTTTATCTCATGTCTTAAATTGTTTTAGACTGTGCATCCCTTAACTAAAATAATATGACTTTATCAGCTACTTAAAAGCTAAGGATATGGAAAACATTTATAGCATTGGTTTTATTTATTTTTTTTTTATTTATTTTTGTATTTTTCTGAAGTTGGAAATGGGGAGGCGGTCAGACAGACTCCCACATGTACCCGACTGGGATCCACCCAGCATGCGCACCAGGGGGCAATGCTCTGCCCATCTGGGGTGTTGCTCTGTTGCAACCCGGGCCATTCTATCACCTGAGGCAGAGGCCATGGAGCCATCCTCAGCGCCCGGGCCAACTTTCCTCCAATGGAGCCTCGGCTGCGGGAAGGGAAGAGAGAGACAGAGAGGAAGGAGAGAGGAGAGAGGGAGGGGTGAAGAAGCAGATGGGTGCTTCTCCTGTGTGCCCTGGCCAGGAATCAAAGCTGGGACTCCTGCACGCCAGGCCGATGCTCTACCACTGAGCCAACTGGCCAGGGCTATAGCATTGGTTTTAAATAAACTGAATTAATTTTTAAGGTCAAATTTTTAAAACTAAAAATTTTGTTGAAAATGATGTCACCAAGATGGTGAAATAGGTTGGGGTGACTTCACTCCCTCTCACAAGAAAAACAACTAGGAACTATTCAAGAATAAGATACCACTGAGAAAATCCTAGAATATGGGGGTGAAGCTGAAGTACCCACCTGAGCCTGTAGCATAGAGACAAAGACAGACTTCACTAGATGGGTAAGAGAAGTGGCTACATATGGACCACACTGCCCCTCTTTCAGGCCAGTGCAGCACCACTTGGAGATGTCTCCCCTAAGCCTCTGGTTCTTCCAGTTCAAAATGAGAGCCAAGGAGGGGACAACCATCCACTCCCAGCACTGTGGGTCACTACAGCCTCCACCCTGGTCTCAGCCCACAGGCATTTTAGGGAACTCTCTGAGGACCAACTACTGGGCATCTGACTGTACAGAGGAGCAGGGAGGGACTTGCAACAACTGGCACATGGATCTTAGCAACCAAGTTTAAACATGCGGTTTCCAAGTAGTAATTCTTACCAGTAGCTTTGCTCATCTGCAGAATCAAGTCTGTGGCACACTCAGACCACAGAACATGTTGAGCAGGTCGGCAATTAAGACAATGAAAGGATTTGTTTTTCTGGCTCTGGAGCATGGATTGCCCAGGCAAGAAACTGAGTCACAGCCCCATCTGACAGAGGGGCTGGGTGGAGCACCTGAGCTGTATAGCTTAGCAATGCTTAAGTTAAGAGGTGGCTGGTGCGACCACCTCCAGAGCAAAGCCAATATAAGCAGGTGTGGAGACTTCACCTTGCTACATCCAGGCAGGGAGATCATAGCTTAAGTTGAGGATAACTCCTGGCCCCTCCTGACCAGAAAACCAGTTTGGGAATAAGTTATAGAGGTCTGGAGTGGCCTGTCCCACCTAAACAAAGGAACTGAGACATAGCCCCACCTACTATGGTGATGTCTCCTCACCCCATCTAACCAGAACAGCTGTCAAGAATACCTGGGAGCTGTGTAAACTAGCAATGCACAATTAATAGTCTGCAGAGTGAAGCCGGGGGCTCTGTTCAGCCAAAGATGTTGAGGCGTGAGGCAGCTTTGGACAACACCTTTACCATCCTTAATGCTTCTGCTGCTGTGCCCAAGCATGGAAACTGATCTGTAGCCCCACTTCTTGCTGACTACATCTTCCAGCCTACCTAACCAGAGAACACAGGAAGTAGTGTAGCTCATCCAACAGCTCTGCTTACCAATAGTTTCAAAAACAAACTTGACCATGCAGAAGAATCAGTCACACGAAGGATAAGGCATCTGAAATTATGCAGTTAGAGGAACAAAAAGAAGAAAAAAAAAAAGAACAGTGACAGAGCTGATGGGAAACAATAAAAAGAAACAATATGTGCATTGTGGAGTTTTCAGAAGGATAAGAGAAATGGACAGAAAGCATAGGTTGCAGGTTTGATCTTCAGTCAAGACCCATACAAAAGTCAACCAATGAGTGCATAACTAGCTGGAACAACAAAAGATGTTTTACTCTTTCCCTCTAAAATCAATCAATCAATAAATTAAAAAAACAGAAAAATGCAAATAAACCTCAACAGATATATCACCTCATACAAGTTAGAATGCCTACCATCAGAAAGAGATAACAAACATTGGTGAGGATGTGGAGAATAGGATACATCTGTGCACTGCTGTTAGTATCATAAATTGGTGCTGTCACTGCGGAAAAATAGTGTGGTAATATATGCAAAGGAAACAAAAGCTCTAACTCAAAAAGATGTCTGTGCCCTCATGCTTACAGCAGCATTTTCTACAATTGTCTAGACATGGAAGCAACCTATCTGTGCATCAATGGATGAAGGAATTAAGAAGCATGGTACATACATACACTAGAAAATTATTCAGCCATAAAAAATGGGAAGATCCTATCATTTGCAACATCCCACATGATCCTTAAGGGCATTGTGCTAAATGAAATAAGTCACACAGAGAAAGATACATGCTGCATGATCTCACTTAAATGTAAAATAAAAACAAAAACCAAACATATAGAAACAGAGTTCAAACTCATGATTATCAGAGGCAGGGCTGGTGGCAGGGGAATTGAAAGAAGGTGGTCAAAAGATACAAATTTCCAGTTAGAAGCAAAATAATTACTAAGGATATAATGTACAACATGATGACTATAGTTATCATTCTTATGATACATAGGAAAGTGTTATGGTAGCAGATCATAAGACCTCTCATTATGAAGAGAAAAAGTTTTTTGTCTTCTTTTTGTTGTATGTATATAAGATGATGGATGTTAACTAAATTTATTGTGGTAATCACTTTATATTATATATAAATTAACTCATCATTCTATATGTTTTAAACTTATATAGTGATATAAGTAATCTCAATAAAACTGAAAAAAAACCCACAAAATTTGATCCATTAATCAGAAAAAAATAGGAACATAACATATATACCACAGAATAAAAAAAACAAAGTTCAATGTTTGAGGCTAAAGTAACCTTGAAGGAATGCAAATACTCTGTGCCAGAGGTAGGCAGAGATGATTCAAATATGGAAGTCCTTAAGTCGAAAGTTAGAAAAGGAAAAGTTTCTGCTGGTTAAACTGGACCATATTGAGAGGAAGGTAAAAAACCAAACCATATGAGTAGCAGTTGAGACTCTACTTGCGAAGGTACATTTATAAAAAGAGAGTGAACATCAAAGGCTCAATGAACTTCAGTGTGTTAGTGCCTTTATTATGCTGACAACAGTTATTTTTCCCCCTAAAAAATTGTTACTCACTGAAATAACGCTGAAAAAAAAGATAACAGGTTAAAAAATAGTAGCAGTAAGACCAGATAGAGACAGAACACACAATAATCCTGTAATTTAAAGATAAAGGAACTTAAATTTTTAGAATTATGAATGAGCTTGGTTCTGAAAGTCTCTCATGCCAATGTAATTGAACAAAAGAATTAATGTACAACAGCAAAGTGGACAGCTTTTACATGCTTTTCATTGGTTTAATTTTTATCACACTCTCAATGCAGATAATTATAGTACTGTATTTGTTTTAACCTTAAACGTCTAGTAAGTAGCCATCCTAATCATGTTGAAGGCCCCTTTTAAATATTTTATATCTCTTCTCAGCTCCTCCACTGAAAAGCTAAAGGCTACAAGATTAATTCTGCCACTCAGAATTGCCAAGACCCTTTCTTCCTAAGGAATTTTTTTTAAATTTTAATGGGGTGACATTGATAAATCAGAATATATATGTTCAGAGAAAATATCTCCAGATTATTTTGACATTTGATTATGTTGCATACCCCTCACCCAAAGTCAAATTGTATTCCATCACCTTCTACCTGGTTTTCTTTGTGCCCCCCCACCCCATCCGTTCCCCCCTCCCATTACTTTCATGTTCTTGTCCATGTCTCCGAGTCTCATTTTTATGTCCCACCTATGTATGGAATCATATAGTTCTTAGTTTTTTCTGATTTACTTATTTCACTCAGTATAATGTTATCAAGGTCCATCATGTTATTGTAGAAGATCCAATGTCATCATTTTTTATGGCTGAGTAGTATTCCATAGTATATATGCACCAAAGCTTTTTAATCCATTTGTCCACTGATTGACACTTGGGCTGTTTCCAGATCTTTGCTATTGTGAACAATGCTGCCATAAACATGGGGGTGCATTTCTCCTTTTGAAATAATGCTATAGTATTCTTAGGGTATATTACTAAAAGTGGGATAGCTGGGTCAAAAGACAGTTCGATTTTTAATTTTTTGAGGAATCTCCATACTGTTTTCCACAGTGGCTGCGCCAGTCTGCATTCCCACCAGCAGTGCAGGAGGGTTCCCTTTTCTCCACATCCTCGCCAGCACTTATTCTGTGTTGTTTTGTTGATGAGCGCCATTCTGACTGGTGTGAGGTGATATCTCATTGTGGTTTTAATTTGCATTTCTCTAATGATTAGTGATGTTGAGCATTTTTTCATGTACATATTGGCCATCTGAATGTCCTCTATGGAGAAGTGTTTATTCATTTCTTTTGCCCATTTTTTTATTGGATTGTTTGTCTTCCTGGTGTTGAATTTTACAAGTTCTTTATAAATTTTGGTTATTAACCCCTTATCAGACATATTGTTGAATATGTTCTCCCATTGTGTAGTTTGTCTTTTTATTCTGTTCTTATTGTCTTTAGCTGTGCAAAAGCTTTTTAGTTTGATATAGTCCCATTTGTTTATCCTGTCTTTTATTTCACTTGCCCATGGAGATAAATCAGCAAATATATTGCTGCGAGAGAGCTTACTGCCTATGTTTTCTTCTAAGGTGCTTATGGTTTCCTGGCTTACATTTAAGTCTTTTAACCATTTTGAGTTTAGTTTTGTGAATGGTGTAAGTTGGTGGTCTAGTTTAATTTTTTGCAGGTAGATGTCCTGATGAATATAGATGCTAAAGTTCTCAACAAAATATTATCAAACTGGATCTGGAAATATATGAAAAAAATCATACACCATGATCAAGTGGGATTTATTCTTGGGAGGCAAGGCTGGTACAATATTTGCAAATCAATCAATGTGTTTCATCACATAAACAAAAGGAAGGAGAAAAACCACACAATAATTTCAATAGATGCAGAAAAAGCATTTGATAAAATCCAGCACCCATTCATGATCAAAACTCTCAGCAAAATGGGAATACAGGGAATATACCTCAACATGATAAAGGCATCTATGACAAACCCACAATCAACATCATACTCAATGGCAAAAATTAAAAGCAATCCCCTTAAGATCAGGAACAAGGCAGGGGTGCCCCCTTTCACCACTCTTATTTAACATAGTCCTGGAAGTCCTAGCCACAGCAGTCAGACAAGAAGAAGAAATAAAAGGCAGCCAAATTGGAAAAGAAGAAGTAAAACTATCATTATTTGCAGATGATATGATATTGTACAGTGTATACCTCCAAGTTTCTATAGGATGATGTAACAGCATGTGCGCATGTGCAGATGATGACGTAACACCGTGCATACAACAGAGCAGCCCACAGCCATACTAGTCAAGATGTGGATGGTACAGAGGAAAGTTCAGTGTGTTCTATGGCTCACTAAATTTGAATCCATGACCAAAGTGCAACGTGAATATCGGCACGTTTATAACAAAGCGCCACCACATAGGAATAACATTACTCGGTGGGATAAGCAGTTGAAGGAAACCGGCAGTTTGGTGGAGAAACCCTGTTCTGGTAGGCCATCAGTCAGTGATGAGTCTGTAGATGCTATACAGGATAGCAACATAAGTAGCCTTAGAAAATCTGTACGTGAGCCCACATCGAACTGCACTGAATAGGTATGAAACTGGAAGAGTTTTCCTTTTATTTGGTGCAGATTTCACATTTCTATCATCTTTTGTTGCTTTCCTGTGACCGGTCAAAAGTGCATCATGACTTTAAGGACACACTGTATATAGAAAACCCTAAAATCTCAGTCAAAAAACTACTGGACCTGATAAATGAATTCAGCAAGGTGGCAGGATATAAAATCAATACTCAGAAATCAGAGACATTTTTTTACACCAACAATGAACTATCAGAAAGAGAAATTAAGGAAACAATCCCCTTCACTATGGCAACCAAAAAAATTAAGTACTAGGAGTAAATTTAACCAAAGAGATTAAAGACTTCTACTCGGAAAATTATAAAACATTGATAAAAGAAATCAAGGAAGATACAAACAAGTGGAAGAATATACCGTGCTCATGGTTAGGAAGAATAAACATCATTAAAATGTTTATATTACCCAAAGCAATTTATAAATTCAATGCAATACCAATAAAAATACCAATGTCAGGCCCTGGCCGGTTGGCTCAGCGGTAGAGCGTTGGCCTGGCGTGTGGGAGACCCGGGTTTGATTCCCGGCCAGGGCACATAGGAGAAGCACCCATTTGCTTCTCCACCCCCCCTCCTTCCTCTCTGTCTCTCTCTTCCCCTCCCGCAGCCAAGGCTCTGTTGGAGCAAAGATGGCCCCGGGCGCTGGGGATGGCTCCTTGGACTCTGCCCCAGGCGCTAGAGTGGCTCTGGTCACAGCAGAGCGACGCCCCGGAGGGGCAGAGCATCGCCCCCTGGTGGGCAGAGTGTCGCCCCTGGTGGGCGTGCCGGGTGGATCCCCGTCGGGCGCATGCGGGAGTCTGTCTGACTGTCTCTCCCCGTTTCCAGCTTCAGAAAAATACAAAAAAAAAAAAAAATACCAATGCCATACTTCAAAGATATAGAACACATATTCCAAAAATTTATATGGAACCAAAAGAGAACACGAATAACCTCAGCAATCTTGAAAAGGAAGAATAAAGTGGGAGTTATCACACTTCTCGATATCAAGTTATACTCCAAGGCCATGGTACTCAAAAGAGCCTGGTACTGGCATAAGAACAGGCATATAGATCAATGGAACAGAACAGAGAACCCAGGAATAAACTCACAGCTCTATGGACAACTGATATTTGACAAAGGAAGTAAGAGCGTACAATGGAGTAAAGACAGCCTCTTTAATAAATGGTGTTGGGAAAATTGGACATCGTCCTAAAGGATTTTGTACTTTGTTCTGTCTTCTCCCTGAAACACTTATCCACCACATCTTCACATGGCTCTTTCCAAATACTCAGTTCTTTGTTCAATATCATCTCAGAAAAGCATTCCTCATCCACACAATTACCACACTCTACTCAATCTTTATCACAGCATTCTGCTTTGTTTTTCTTAATATAATGAACAAAAAATACATATCATTTCCTCATTTGTAACTTTAATAGAGCTTATAAAATGCCTTATGTAGTGCCTGGCATATGGGTGCTTATTAACTGTATATCGTTATAATTGCTAATAAAGGTTTCTATGTTTCTATTTAAACATTAAGTCATAAGAAATGGGATTATCTGTATCTGCCTTTCAATGCTACAGTCTTTGAAACTGATATAGGATGATAATATCTCCATATTAATACATGTAAATTTCTTTTCTTTTTTGTGTGTTTGACAGAGATAGAGAGGGGGACAGACAGACAGGAAGAGAGAGAGATGAGAAGCATGAATTCTTTATTTCTGCACCTTAGTTGTTCATTGATTGCTTTCTCATATGTGCCTTGACCAGGAGGCTACAGCAGATCAAGTGACCTTTTGCTCAAGCCAGTGACCTTGGTCTTAAAGCCAGTGACCATGGAGTCATGTCTATGATCCACGCTCAAGCCAGCAACCTTGGGCTCAAACTGGTGAGCTTTGCTCAAACCATATGAGCTTATGCTCAAGCCAGCAACCTCAAGGTTTCGAATGTGGGTTCTCCACGTCCCAGTCTGACACTCTATCCACTGTGCCACTGCCTGGTTAGGCATATGTATATTTCATTCATTATTTTATACTGTATTAGATTGCATTTTATGTTTTTCTGCTCATCCTATTATTGAAAAATAAATTGTTTAGCTTATTCTCCTATAGGATACTAAATTGACAAAACCTTTTATATGAAATAACATCAAATGATTGAACTATAGCAAATAAAATGACAGAATACAGCTTACTATTATTACAATCAAAATATAGAACTGGGACTTAATTGGTCTTAAAGGAAAAAGAAACAGGTAAGAGATTGCTATTGAATTCTCAAGGATATCTGATCCCCTGTAGAGCAGTGGTCCCCAACCTTTATTGGGCCACGGACCGGTTTAATGTCAGAAAATATTTTCAGGGACTGGCCTTTAGGGTGGGATGGATAAATGTATCACGTGACTGAGACAAGCATCAAGAGTGAGTCTTAGATGGATGTAACAGAGGGAATCTGGTCATTTTTTAAAAATAAAGCATTGTTCAGACTTAAATATAAATAAAACAGAAATAATGTAAGTTATTTATTCTTTCTCTGTGGATCAGTACCAAATGGCCCACAGACTGGTACTGGTCCGCAGCCCGGGGGTTGGGGACCACTGCTGTAGAGGAAAGGTTTTAAGAGGGGTGTCATATACCTGACGCCCTGTAGAGGAAAGGACTTCAGACCTCAGAGGAAGAAATCTTCTACCAGGGAGCCTGTAGTATGGGTCACAATGTTAGATTTAGTGTCAAAGTCTAAGAATTGGCACTATAAAGTGATAGACGCAGGCCCAGAATATGAGTACAATCTTCCAAAGTTATCATAATTTAATCACTCTGGTGCTATGGTCATAATGTAGAAAAAAATTTAAAAAGTAGAAACATTTAAGACCAAGTCCACTTCCACCCATTGTATAACAGAGGAGGAAGGACATGCTTCCTGTGATTTTCCCAGGGTTAATTTCCAGGGGAACCAGAGGATCGGTATCCCTGCACTAGAGCACATGCAGGAATCTTAGGGTCTCAAGTATGAAGTTCCCGGCTAAGTGGTTCTGGCATCCACTGCCTGCATAGAAGTCCTTCTTCCTCTATTCATCAGACAGTCTCTGGAGTTATACTACTAGAACTCCACCTGTCATACCTCAAGACTATGAGTCAGGAGTGAGGAACCTATAACAGGTATTCTCTCAAAAATTGGTACACAGCCCAATGTCTGCTAGGCATTCATATATGAAACAATTATTTTTATGCTTACAGATAAATGTCATGTATCCTTAAAGTCTCAGTTCTGTACATAGCAGTAACCTTTAGAATATAAAAAAAAAAAATGTGGTCTTTAACTGGTCTTTCAGATTTTTAAAAAAATCTATAAGGGCCATGATAAAAGTCCTTAAGAACTGCCGAATTTAGACCACTTTGGATAGGCTGTGGGTAGGGAGAAGATGGAGAGACAGAAGAACGTGCTTGTACTGTCACGTCTGACTGGTGGTGTGGCAGGAGAGCCAGGCAATGATGCATATATCAGAGCATGAAGGGAAATTTTTTTTTTTTCATTTTTCTGAAGCTGGAAACAGGGAGAGACAGTCAGACAGACTCCCGCATGCGCCCGACCGGGATCCACCCGGCACGCCCACCAGGGGCAACGCTCTGTCCACCAGGGGGCGATGCTCTGCCCATCCTGGGCGTCGCCATATTGTGACCAGAGCCACTCTAGCGCCTGAGGCAGAGGCCACAGAGCCATCCCCAGCGCCCGGGCCATCTTTGCTCCAATGGAGCCTTGGCTGCGGGAGGGGAAGAGAGAGACAGAGAGGAAAGCGTGGCGGAGGGGTGGAGAAGCAAATGGGCGCTTCTCCTATGTGCCCTGGCCGGGAATCGAACACGGGTCCTCCGCACGCTAGGCCGACGCTCTACCGCTGAGACAACCGGCCAGGGCGGGAAATTTTATGTAATAAGGAAAAAGATTGAAATAATACTCAAGGAGGCAGAAGCTCACAGTGTTGATATTTCCTGATTGCTTTCATGTGTCTTATTTGTACTCACCACAATGGGGATGCCTGAGAGCAAGTGACATGTAGTTCAAAAATACCTTTGATCACAATTTTATACAGTGACCATAATAATCAACTATTTCAATATGGTTAAAATGAATATTTCTCCCAAATGTGCTGTTTTTATCTTTTGGAGTAGGCAAGTTAGGCCATATAATACTACAGAAAGAATTCCAATCATAAGGAAAATAGATGTTTAAAAATGATAAACATCTGAAAACAGTTACTGGGAAATTTGGTGCTAAGTTTTATTATTAAAGTTGTCATAGTTATTATTTTAATTATAAAGTACTCTGGGACAGTACCAATTATTTTCTAAAGCATATCCCTTGTTAAAAACGGCACTATAATATTGCAATTTTTTTTTTTCTTTTTGTATTTTTCCGAAGCTGGAAACGAGGAGAGACAGTCAGACAGACTCCCGCATGCGCCCGACCAGGATCCACCTGGCACGCCCACCAGGGGGCGAGGCTCTGCCCACCAGGGGGTGATGCTCTGCCCCTCCGGGCCGTCGCTCTGTTGCGACCAGAGCCACTCTAGCGCCTGGGGCAGAGGCCAAGGAGCCATCCCCAGTGCCCGGGCCATCTTTGCTCCAATGGAGCCTTGGCTGCGGGAGGGGAAGAGAGAGACAGAGAGGAAGGAGAGGGGGAGGGGTGGAGAAGCAGATGGGCGCTTCTCCTGTGTGCCCTGGCCAGGAATCGAACCCGGGACTTCCACACGCCAGGCTGACGCTCTACCACTGAGCCAACCGGCCAGGGCCTATAATATTGCAATATTTAACACTACATATAATTTGGAAGTTGAATTAATAATGATTATAATACAATAATGTGTCTTAGGGCCTGGCAACATTTTGAAATGAGTACTCTTTGTATTTGTTATTTAATATTATGGCTTTAGAATAGGTTAGTAAATAGTTTTAAAGAGCACATTTTACATTGTAAATAATTGTCAAAAAAGTTAACTTTACTAAATTCATCTCATAATTACATTTGATAGTGATATATTCAGGAAAGTCAACCTTAGACTCCACAGCTAACACAGGAAAATCCAAACAGTTAAGTATGCAATTCTACAAATCTTTAACTTCAAATTAATATTTGCCAGATTATTTTTTCTAATCCAAATATATGGAGAAAAATAATAAAAATTAAATTAAAATGTTTCATGTCTGTTGTTCTAGTAACAATTTATGTTTTTGTTCAATACACAAGATCCATGAGTAAAAATTATTTATCACTATGTAGTATTTATCAAGAGATTACTATCTTATTCTTTATATTGTGAAATTCTTGGGTGCATGGACTGTTTTATTCATCTTTTTTATTTCTGGTAAGCATAGCTGTCTCTGATATAAAATACATATGAAATTATTAACTTATTTGTAATTTAATCCATTTTATACAAATCTATGACTTTTATAAAATAGCAAATAAATGGATAATGTAGAATTCTGACTTGTAATTAAATATATAATTCCACAGTGAATCCCTTATATATATTAAAAGATGTCAAAACAAAAGTAATAATGTTTCCTATAGTATGTTTTCTATAATTTATATTTTTGATATTTTGCTTCTGGGACTAATCTGAACATGCAGAAATAACTGAGTTTCAATACTATTTCAGTATATGAAGAAAGTAATTTTGTTTCTTCTCTTAAAACAACATTGTATACTTGGGAAACAGCATTTGTATACAATAAGACATAATTTAGATTAGTAGAAAAAATTTCTAATTGTTTCCCCTTATTCTGTTCATCTGATTGACATAAGATAACTTCAATGAGTCAAGCAGCTTTTATGCATTCATTTACAACATCTGTCTAGTATCTATACTGCCTTGGCTCTAGCAGTCAAACCTCGTATAGTATTAGCCAAAGTTTAACCTCTAATTACTTTCCTGTGATATTTAGGACTGGTTCACATTTGCCTCTGCATACATGAACACTGAAGTCAGTTAAGAAAAGATAAATTCCTTACACATATGTGCAGATCTGAAGACAAGAACATTATATATAGTCTCTTGTGAGCAAAATGTCTATACAGATTTCTTACTAATTAATGTTGTTGGCATGTCTATAACAGAAGATAAAAGAGTCTCTTCAATTACTAGCATAACAGAAAAGGGCCAGAGAATGAAGTAGAAAAGTAGGTGCTGAAGTTCATACAAAGAGACATTAGCCTGCAAATTCTAATTAAATCGTATATTCTCTGTTATGTAGAAAGTTCAACTTTCCTGATAGAATTTCTGAATAGATGACATACAGTTTAGTGAATATAAACATGTAGAGGCTACAGAACTATAGAAGACAACTAACCCAGTCAGAATAGGTACACAAGGCTTTGGCTGAGTAGCTCAATTAGAGCATTGTCCAGATACACCAAGGTTGCAGGTTCAATCCCTGGTCAGGGCACAAACAGCAATCAACCAATGAATGCATAAATAAGTGGAACAACAAATCAATGTTTCTCTCTATATACATCTTTCTCTCTAAAAGCAATAAATAAAAAATTTTAAATATAGATGTATAGGTATGAGAATGATACTATTTTACATTAAGTCTAGCCTGTCTATGAAGAACCTGGTAGAAAATATAAAAGTTATAAGATGTATAATTTATGGACCTGCCAATACAAGGTCTTGCAATTTAGTTGAGAAGGGCAAACATAGAGGAAAAAAATAAATATGGTGAAGGATGCTTAAAGAAAAATGGTAATGACTAAGTTATGGAAGGAATTTCTAAAGAATAAAAGTAATTTAGCAAGAACTAGAGGAATGACTAAGAGTTTTAAAAAGGACTTGAAGATAGTCTAAAAGACAAACTGTGGTAATGAAGACAAGATTAGCAAATACCATATTCAGTTTCATAAAACCAGAAATCCAAAGATAATAACTTTAATGTGCATTAAGTGTAGCAAGTAGTTATATGCAATTTAACAAATATTTCACACGTTTTAGGATCTTTGCTCATATTATTCTTCCCACCTTGAAATATCCTTTCATTTCATAGGTTGGAAAAACTGAATATACACATGAATTATATTGGACCCTATCTTATGTCATAGACAAAAATCAATAGGACATGACTTACAGACTTAAATCCAAGACCGCAAATTGTCCAACTCCTAGTAGAAAACAAAACTGAAAAACTTCTTGACATTAATCTGGGCAATAATTTTTTTTGGACATCAAAAGCATAGGCAACAGAAATACAAATAGGCAAGTGGGATTATATCAAACTAAAAAGCTTTTGCACAGCAAAAAAAAAAACAGTCCACCAAGTGAAAAGGTAGCCAGCCTATAGAATAGGAGAAAATATTTGCAAACCACCCATCTGATAAAGGGGTTAATCTCCAAAATATACAAGGAACTTCTACAACTCAATAGCAAAAGTAAAATAACCCCATTAAAATATGGACAAAGACTTAGACTTTTTTTTTCCAGAGGAGACATATGGATGGCCATCAGGTACATGAAAAGGTGCTTAACATCACAAATCACCAGGGAATTGAGATAATTACCTCACACCTTTAAGGATAGCTATTATCAAAGAGACAAGAAGTAAATATTGGTGAGGCTGTGAAGTAAACAAAACCCCTGTATACTTTTAATGAAAAGGTAAATTGGTATACCCACTATGGAAAATAGTATGAAGGTTCTTAAATAATAAAAATAAAAACAAAAACAGTACTACCTTGTGATCCAGTAGGCCCACTTCTGGATATTTATCTAAAGAGAGGAAACCAGTATCTTGGAGAGATCTGCTTTTCCAGGTCCACCACAGCATTATTTACAATAGCCAAGTATGATGACAACCTACGAGTCTATCAGTGGATAAATGGATAAAGAAAACATGATTTTATACACAGACAAAATGAGATATTATTCAGCCTTAAGGAAAAGGAAACCCTGCCATTTGCAACAAAATAGATGAACCTCAGGGACATTGAGTTTAAAGAAATAAGCTAGACACAGAAAATCAAATACTGCATGACCTCATGTATGCATGAAATTTATAATAGACAATCACATAGAACCAGAGAGTATAATGGTAAGTTTCCAGGGGCTAGGAGGAACAAGAAATGGAATGATGTTGATGAAAGGCTCCAATGTTTTAGTTATACAAGATGAACAAGCTCTAGAGAGTTACTGTACAGCAATGTGACTGTAGTTAACAATTATTGTACGCTTGAAACGTTCTTAGAGATTAGCTTTTCAAGTGTTCACAAAAGGAAGAAAAACAGGGAGGAAGTAAAAAAGAGATGAGTCAAAGAGAAAAAGATGGATGGATGGAATAAAGCAGAGAAAAGGGAGAGAAAGAAGGGAAGAACAAAAGGAGGAAAATATATAAAATAAGGAAAATGTCACATATATATTGATATATAATGGAATATTTATTCAGCCATCGAAAGAAGTCCTGCCATATGCAACAACACAAATGAATTCTGAGAACATTATGCTTAAAGAAATAAGGCAGTCACAGAAGGACAAATACTGTATGATTCCACTTAAATGAGGTATCTATAATAGTCATACTCACAGAAGCAGAAAATAGAGTGGTTTTTTCTAGGATCTGGGGGATAGAAATGAGAAGTTGCTGTTGTAAGAGTATAAGATTCCAGTGATGCAAGACAAATGAGTTCCAGCAATCTTCTGTATAACAGTGTGATTATAGTTCAAAATACTATATTGTATCCTTTAAATTTGTTTAAAAAAGGTAGCTCTGTTACTGATTCTTACCACATTGAAAACTAATTTTCTAAAGTTATTGCTGTTATAATGCACACTAGCCATTGTTTCAGAAAGCTTATTGCTATTACTGCAACTGAAATTTACCAGAACTCTCTGTTGATGGAGTCCTTAACTGAAGCAGTATTAAAAAATGCTCATATTCAAGGATAAAACTATAAAAACATATAACAGATTTTACAACCTAAAGGTCATATTAAATTCTGTTGATAAACAGAAGCAAATATACTGTATTTTTGTCTCTTGAGAGGGAAATGATAAAAAATCATAAGAACATGATTAAATAATGTTTAAGAATTGAAATCTATATAAAGCCAAAAGATGTTGATAGATTTTAGGCTGCTCTCTTAAAATGGTATCTATTAAGAAAGAAAAAAAAAATGGACAGATTGGAAATTAATAATGAGTTTCTATTTTATACTTTTTCTCACTTGCTCTGAAGAAATAAAGCATTTGGAACTAACTAACACGTTTAATTTTACATCATTTATTATTCAATGAAAAATAATAATAGATTAAACATCTGAATGATCCATAATGTATCTGTCACACAGGAAAAAACTAAATACATAAATCAACATGTTATAGTCACAGATTAATGAGCTCAAATCATCTGGCAGTAACATTTCCAGCCATAAGTTATCAAAGTTGAGGATAAGAGCTCAAACTAAAGACAGAAAAGAAATCTGAAACAATAAATCAAACTGAAACACAGTATATAAATTTTATCTTCCAATTAATTTGGAAATAGTCTCACGCCAAACCACAAGTTACTTAAAATAACTGATGAGTATGAGGAAATTTGTGCCAAATGGAGGGATAATAGCTACAGCAGATATAGATCATTAGGGGAGGCACAGGGTACAGAGTGGGTGGACTATATGGAACAGCTTATCCAAAATTCCTGTTCTTGAAGAGTGGAGTCTAGGACTATTAGTCAAGAGAACATTTCAGTTACACATTCTGCGTGCAGAAGGAAAGTTATAATGAGGCTAAAAAAAGAACCATAATGAGCTAAACAAAATTAGGTAGTAAACAATTTTACAGCTGCTAATCATGGAAAATTGGTCAAGTATGAATACTAGGTCAACATACACTTACACCAATTATATAATAGGTTTTACCAGGAAACCACAGAGAGATCACCTTGATATCCAAATGGATGAGGTGGCATAAGAAAGAAATGAAGACATGTGCCCAGAAGAAAGTGCCTGGAATATGAGATGACAGAGTATAATAAAAGAGTAGGTATGCACAAATTTCTTCATAATATGCATTTAATTAAAATAGATATAAAATTCATCAATAGCAAAATCATATATATAAAACTATTAAAAACACAAAGAGAGCATGAGGGTGTTATATTGAGTGAGACTCTTGAAACCATGTCAACACAATAAATTAAAAATAAAAGTTTTAAAAAATACAAAGAAATTGTATTAAGTGAACCTTACTATAAGCTTGAGGGAAAACAACATATAAAACAGTCAGTGTTTTATTAAAGTACTTAATACAGGAAATACAAAACTGTACTAGGTAGTTTAAAATATATTTCAAAGTGGTAGTTTACAATCAGAAACACCAAGCGATTAAGGAAGGGGAATAATCAATGTGAATTAGTTTTTATCAGTGAAACATATTAGTTAGAAGGGACTCCTTTTATTTATTTATTTATTTATTTATTTATTTATTTATTTATTTTTGTTTTTCCGAAGCTGGAAACGGGGAGGCAGTCAGACAGACTCCCGCATGCACCCCACCGGGATCCATCAGGCATGCCCACCAGGGGCGATGCTCTGCCCATCTGGAGCATCGGTCTGTTGCAACCAGAGCCATTCTAGTGCCTGAGGCAGAGGCCACAGAGCCATCCTCAGTGCCTGGGACAACTTTGCTCCAATGGAGCCTCGGCTGTGGGAAGGGAAGAGAGAGACAGAGAGGAAGGAAAGGGGGAGGGGTGGAGAAGCAGATGGGCGCTTCTCCTGTGTGCCCTGGCCGGGAATCAAACACAGGACTCCTGCACGCCAGGCCGATGGTCTACCACTGAGCCAACCAGCCAGGGCCAGGAGGGATTCCTAATGCTGTGTTTTATACAATGTTTAGAAATTGTATGGTTAAAAGGTAAATAAATACTTTTCAGAGAAGTGAAAGGACAGAAACAAACTGATAGTAGTAGTAAGGAGTATGGCAAGCTTGAAAATATTGAGGTGAGACACCTAACAGAAAGCTCAACCACCAGACACGGACATGAGACTTCATGTTTAAAGTAATGGAAGCAGGTTAATTTATTGAGAAAATAGTGTACATTGCTTCATTCTGTATTTCTTTATCTTTCTGCTTATAATTCCGTGATTTAAAAATATTTTTCAGTGGCTGAGAGTGATAACTCCTTGATCAGTGTCTATTCCAGTGTTTTATAAAAATTTAGACTTGCTCTGAAGGATACATTAATGTTCTAGGGCAGGGGTAGTCAACCTTTTTATACCTACCGCCCACTTTTGTATCTCTGTGAGTAGTAAAATTTTCTAACCGCCCACCGGTTCCACAGTAATGGTGATTTATAAAGTAGGGAAGTAACTTTACTTTATAAAATTTATAAAGCAGAGTTACAGCAAGTTAAAGCATATAATAATAATTACTTACCAAGTACTTTATGTCAGATTTTTGCTAAGTTTGGCAGAATAAATCTTTATAAAATAACTTACTATAGTTAAATCTATCTTTTTATTTATACTTTGGTTGCTCCGCTACCACCCACCATGAAAGCTGGAACACCCACTAGTGGGCGGTAGGGACCAGGTTGACTATCACTGTTCTAGAGAATGGAGAGGGGGTATGACTTGATAATCAAAAAAGGAGGGGAATTTTCCTGCAAGCAGAATAGTCTACATACCCAACAATCACTATGTGAGCACCCCAGGTCACTCCCTAGAGAAACAGACATTTCTCAGAATTTAAAAGAAAAATCTATCTATCTGCATGTATTTTTCATAAAACCATCATTATAAGGAACTGAAACTCAACAAAGGATATATCAAATTTTAAAAGTACATTATCACTGAATAAAATATTTACTAGCGATAATCAAGATGACTGCACATTGAAATCCATAATCATTTGGGATTTAGTCTATGAATAAAAGAAAAGCGAATATCAGGGTATCTATCAATAAAATTTATCATTCATTCATTTGTTCATCCAGCAGTCATTTTTTGAGTGACCTATTGTTTGCAAAGTCTAATTTCAGGTGCTGAGCAAACAAAGTCTTTGCCCTCATGAGACTTAAATGAGAGTGACAGATTGATAACAATGGAATAATATGTCAGATGTGATCATTGATATGAAGAGAATAACATTAGGAAAATAGACGTGAATGGAAAATGATGGCAGTGATTAGGGATGTGTTCTCTGAAACAGCAGAAGTCAAGTGGAGAAATAGAGATGTGAGCAAGAACGTCACAAAATATCTGGGAAACACTATTAAACAGAGGGAATAAAAGCTCCACCTAAAATATATACTTTTCAGGAATATATGAACAAAGACAAAATGAGTCATCAATCAAAAGCAAAAACAAAATTTAGAATGACAGTGCAAGCACCAAGGTGCCTAAGAGTATAAGATAAAACAAATAAAATGAAAGGAATAAACAGGTATTGAGTACATATGATATGTCAGGCACTGTGACAAACAAAATAAGCTAAGTCCTGTTCTTGCAACCCTTATAATATAGAAAGCTAATGAAACAATGTAATATATAGAAATGTTACGGAGCACGGAAGAGGGACACCCAAGTGGCTTCGGGAGTCAAAGAAGGGTTTATGGATGAAGAGAAATACATCTTGGATATAACTGATGGCTAGGGCTTAGGGAAACAAAAAGGAAGGGAATGCTCTCTCAGGTTCCACGAGAATGAATAGCAGTTGCAAAGGAAAAGGGGAAAATCTAAGAACAAAATGAGTTCAGCATGCCTCAAATGCTGAATGTGGGGTTATATAGAGAGAGCCCTAGAGAGATTGGCAGAGACAATAAGCCTTCTAAAACTCCATCTCAAGGTCAATGAGCAGTGAGTGAAGGGGATAATATAACAAGGATTTCCTGTTAAGTAGTTGCCTCTTGCTGCAGTATGCGGATAGGCATGGCATACAAGATTAGGAGCAAAGAGTTTTATGGGTCTGCTATAATGTGAGAAGGAAAAAAATTGGAATTGGTTACACTAGGGTTTAAAGTTAGAGAGGAATAGAAATATTCAAGAAGGTACTTTAAAAATAGAATATAAATGGCCCAGCAACTGAGATAATGGGAAGAGAGAGGGAGAAGCAATTGACAACGATTCCTGCTTTCTGGCTCCAGAGACAGTGAGTTGCACTGTAAATCACTGTGAATGGAAAAAAAAAAAAAAAAACTAGCTTATGTCAAGAGGATATATGCAGCAGATGGTGTGAATTTGAGGTTCTGGTTCATTCTTGCTGCCTGGAAGTGTAGTTCTCCCTTCCTCTCTTAAGAGTCTCCATATAGATGAGGAGTTAAATAATATAAGAAACTGAAACTGTAGAAATCTATCTGTAATACAGATATAAATTTTGCAGTTAAAAATAGATAGATTTGCCCTGGCCGGTTGGCTCAGTGGTAGAGCGTTGGCCTGGCGTGCAGAAGTCCCGGGTTCAATTCCCGGCCAGGGCACACAGGAGAAGCGCCCATCTGCTTCTCCACCCCTCCCCCTCTCCTTCTTCTCTGTCTCTCTCTTCCCCTCCCGCAGCCAAGGCTCCACTGGAGCAAAGATGGCCTGGGCGCTGGGGATGGCTCCTCGGCCTCTGCCCCAGGCACTAGAGTGGCTCTGGTCGCAACAGAGCAACGCCCCGGAGGGGCAGAGCATCGCCCCCTGGTGGGCAGAGCGTCGCCCCCTGGTGGGCGTGCCGGGTGGATCCCAGTCGGGCGGGCACATGTGGGAGTCTGTCTGTCTCTCCCCGTTTCCAGATTCAGAAAGAAAAAGAAAAAAAAAAGATAGATTTGGCCCTAACCCGGTATGTCAGTTGGTTAGAGCGTTGTCCCAATACTCCAAGGTTGTGAGTTAGATCCCCCATCAGGGCACGTATGAGAGTCAACCGATGAATGTATACATAAGTGAAACAACAAATTGATGTTACACTCTTTTCTTCTCTCTCTAAAAATCAATTAAAAACCACGTAGATGTTAGAGTTCTGTGCATGGATGAGATTACCCATTACTAATGGGGAGAATAGGAAGATGAAATAGAAAAAGAATTTTGAAGGACACCTATATTTTGAGGACGGGAAGAATTCTGAGAAAAGAGCCTGAGTCAGTATTACTGCAGGATAGGAGGAAAACCAGAAGGTTATCCCAGAGCATTTAAGCTGTGAAATTTTCGTTAAAGAAAACATTGACCTCTAGAAGCAAAATACCATGACAATGTTATCCCATTGTTTGAAAATACCACTGATTATATTTCACGTTCACTGTTGATAGATTTTGGGTTGTGTTGGGTGTTTCACTGCTGAAAACAAGGCTACTATAAATGTCCTTGCACCAAGTCTCTGGTGCTCAGGTGCAAGGGCTTCTGCAGGATATATTCCCTGGGGTGGAACTGTTGGGTACTAGCATATGCAAATTTTTAACTATACCAAGGTGTCAATGTTTTCAAAAGAGGTTTAACAAAATTATTTTCATACAAGCAGCCTCTTAAAACCCCTTCACTTTGTTATCCTCACAAACACATGGCTCTGTTAGTTTTATACAAATGAAAATATTGACAAGCTGTTGGGCATGTAATGGCATCTCATTTAATTTCACTGTTTATTTCCCTAGTTACTAATGAAATTGAATATCTTTTTATGTGTTTCTTTATCGTTTGGTTATGCTCTTTTCAAACTACATCTTTTCTATCATTTTTCTCCTGGGATATTTATTTAATTTGAAAACAATCCTTATACTTCTAATATGTTTATCTTTTCTTTTTCTTTATTATGTCCCTTAAAGAACATATTTTAAGATATTACAAAATGCATAGTACTTTATATACATTACTTCTTTTATTGAGATATGATTTATATAAAATGGAATGTATGCAACTAATGTTTGCACAGTGGTATGTGCATAACACTAAGAGATAAAAAATATATATATTTCTCATCCCAGAAAGTCTTCTCATTGACTTTCTTTTCCCAGTTCCTAATTGATTTTTAAAAATGAATTTGTGATTAGAACTTTTGCATGTTAGTGCAATCAAATTTACATACTTTAATTTCATTAGCAGTGCTTTCTACACCCTTTCTAAGGAATCTTTCCCTACAACCAAGTTTTCTTTAACCTATAATCTATCTCAGATTAGTTCACATGAATGAATGGAAGTAGGAATTGAAGTTCATGATTTTTCATATGAATATATAATTGTTTCAGCACCATTTGTTGAAAACACATTTTTTTTTCTACATTGAATTTCTCTGGTGCCTTTGTTAAAAGAAAATTTTCCATTTAAAAGCCATGAAAGTCAGCTTTATGAGTCTTTCAAAATATTTTGGAAGACTATTATATTTTCTGTGATTGAATCATTATTCAAACTATGAATCAATGTGGATAAAATTGGCACATTTAAACTTTTTATCTTGATTTATACTTTTAAAATTTTAATATATACTTAAAATTTTAAAAACTCACTTTTTCCTCTTTCAACAATAGAAGAAATGATAAAAACTTAAATTATGTAAATCCCTACCATTCCTATTAGATTTTTCCATCATTTAATGTCATTTTTTTAAATCAACTGAATTAGACATTTTAGTCAACATTTGTTTAGATTTACCTGTACAATTAACAGGTTTCTTAGTAATTATGTTGATTATATTAGATCAGAATCTAAAGTATTTCATTAAATTAGTTTTACAGTTACATTTACATTTTTAATTTATTTTTTATTAATTTTTATACAGATAAGTTCTTATCAGATACTAGATAAATAAAAAAAACAAGTAACAACTTTCCAGTGCTAAAAACATTTCCAACTTACGATACTATACCAAAAAATCAAATGCAAAATTAAATACTATCTCAGATATTATCACAACTGAGAAACTTTATTGCAACCAGACTTAAACTTAAAAAATAAAAGAAAGTTATCTTTTTAATTTATTTATTAATTTGAGAGAGAGAGAAACACTGATTTGTAGTTCTACTTTTTTATGCATTCACTGATTGCTTCTTACCTGTGCTCTGACCAGGGATCAAACCTGCAACCTTGGCATATTGGGATGATGCTCTAACCAACTGAGCTACCTGGTCAGGGCAGCAAGTTATTAAATTGGTAAGAATATGATACCAGACAGATTCTCAGATCTGAAAAAAAAGGACTGAAAATAAAATTCATGTAGATAAAATTCAATTTATTTTTTTCCTTTTAAAGTAGTCTGTAAGAAAACTAGTTGATGACTAGAGCAAAAGAGAAATGATATGTTTTTTTTTTATCATTTCTTTCAAGGGAAAGTAGAAAATAGACAAGCAAAAATGAAAATTTAACATATCAAAACTTGTGTAATGTAATTAAAAACATGCTTAGTAAAGAAAGTTCCTATATTAGAAAAGTCTCAAGTCAATGACTACAGGTTTTACCTTAACAAATCAGAAAAAGGAGAATACATACAATATCAAGTAGAATATACCAGGAAAAAAACGATCAGACTGGAAACCAAAGTAATTTAAACAACAAAAATTAACAAAAACTGTTTCTCTGACCAATAACAGAAATATGGGAAGTTATATCACTACCAATATTTTAAATATCACAGGATAATCAAGAAATACTATAGAGAACATCATAGATATATAGTTGACAATTACATGAAATTCAATTTCTTGAAACATGCAAGAAAAAATAGTTATACAACATAGAAATATCTGATGTTACTATAAGTGCCAAACAATTTAAGTCTGTAGGTACAAACTTACTAAAACTAAAACTTCGGGAGCTACAGATGATTTTTACAGGTAATAGTTCCAGAAAAGATAAAGGACTTCAAAATGTAGTATAGGAAACAGTAAGTTCCCAAAAGAGTTGACTCTTTTATAAAAATGTTTCTGCCATCTTGTATAAAGAGGATCTATCATCCCATGTATTGTGTAATTTTTTAATAAGTCTCTGGCTACAATTTAGTTTGCATTTTACTTCCCAATAGTTAGACCATGGATAAGGGTAAAATAATTGACTACTTATTTTCTGAAATAACATGATGAAAATAAATTGTGAGAAGTATTAAAGAGGAAGGTTGTCTGCTTATGGATCACCAGATCAAGGAAAGTGACCTTAAATACATGGTAAATGAATATTGTCATAGCACTTTAATTCTTTTTTTAAAAATTTACGTAACAAGTCTTTGCTTTGAAAAAAAGAGAAACTCAGACTTAGAGGTATAAAATTAGTGTAATTTTAAAAGCAAAGAGAGATAAAAAAAAACTCTAAATGAACAAGAAAACAATAAAATGCAGAATTGATATTTTAATGCTTGTAGAAAAAGTGGAGCTAAAATATTCAATTTTTCCATGTTTCCTTTTTTTTCCTTCTCTTAGCTCCACACCTTAGCATATGAATGGGTATTGGTGTCTCATCATAGAAAATTTACCTTTCATTCCAAGAAAGAGCATCATTAAATCTCTAACTAAATACTATTGGCTATTACAAAATCAAATGATAGGATCAGTGACCTTCATAAAGTAGTATTTTACCAAAGGAGAATATTATATATAACACACTTTTAATAGCATTTTCTTTGTAAATAAACACAATGGTTGTCATTGAAACAGTGATTTTTATAAGTAAAAATTGTTCACTCAAACTCTACCTTATAGATTGAATATGTTTAGATTATATTTTTCTAAAATACTTATATTCTGATAAAGCTAATACCTACAAAACAAACTATTGGTTTTTTCCAACCTCAAGAAGAAATCTTTACATCAAGAAAAAAATATTAGAGTTCTGCTCTTATTATAATAAAATAAAAATATTCTAAATAATGCATAATCAAGTAAAAGACACAATTTGAAATAGTACAGAATTAATGTCTGTTTAACCTCTTTTTAAAAATCACAGCCATCATTTTGATCTCAAAGACAATTTCTTAGAGAAATTGTTTTTATTGTGACAGGAACATTTAACATGAGATCTTCCCTCTAAACAAATTTTATAGTACAACACAATATTGTTAACTATAGGTATTATGTTGTATAGAAAACCTCTAGATAGAACTTCCTCATCTTTCACAACTGAAACTTTATACTCCTTGAGCAACTTCCCATTCCGTTCCCTAGCCTTTGGCAGCCTGCATTCTCCTCTCTGCTCCTGTGAGTTTGAATATTTTAGATCCCTCAGATAAGTGAGAGTGTGTAGTATTTGTCCTTCTGTGACTAAAGTGAATTAAAGTGCTATACAAATATTTATTTAACATATAATGTTTATTTAAAAGCACTTCTCACTACTGCTAATTATTTCACTTATCAACATTCTCTATCTTATCTCTCATTATTTTACCTTCTTTCTGATTAATCAAAAATTTTTCACTTAAATATTTTGCCCTTGTAGACTTCTTTCCATATACATTTCTTTCTTTCTTTCTCTGAAACCAGTAGGCACGGCCACCATCATAGCAGCCTAGCCCATGCAGGTTCACATTGGATTCAGACAGTCGGTAAAGAAACAACAGAGCCAAAAACTGGTGGGCCATCATCTATAATCCTAGCTTGCACCTGGCGGGCAAGTAAAAACACACACTGGGCTCCAAAACCCACTCACAAGTAGTGCTCACAAAGCTACTGACTTATCCGAGTGTTGGTCAAATAAGTTTGTAAATGTGATATATATGTTTGCTCGCTTGTGACTTATATTGGGTGTGGGGGACAGGCTATAAGCAGGCCAGGTCGTTGTAGCCTGGGGTTTGGTTTTGGGACTAAGCTTTTCCCCACACCCTTGAATGATTGTATTATCTGGGTGGTGCACTCTCATGAGGAATCCAATTATGCCTTGGATGGGTGACTTTGTATCGGAGACTTCCTTGTTTGTATATTGGATTAAGGGATTTTGGTTTTCTACACTATAAAGTGGGACAGACCAGGAGCTTGGACACACAGTTCCTGCTATCACAATTGCAGGGGCTTCCCTGATCCCTTGCCCTTCATGGGAAGAGCTGGTTTTCTGCTTTTCCCTTGTCTTCTTTTGTGGTTTGCCTGTCTTGGTGAGACACCAATAAATAGGATGGCCCCCCGTCCTCTGACTCCGCCATTTCTTTATCGTCTGCCCGAATCCAATGGGAACCTGCATGTGAATGGCCACGATGGCGGCTCCTGGCCCTACACCGAGTTTCCTAGAATCAAAGGTTTCTAGTTCACCAGATTTATTCACCTCTGTTCTCCATCTCTTTCTCCCTGCACAAACTCTGTACAAACTGGCTTCTCACTCAACACTCTGCCAACTTGGCTGCTTCTCCTGGCCTCCATGTGGCCTCTCACTGCTCTCCTCTCTGCTCTCTCCTCTAATGCTAATCTCAGGATCCGAGAGAGAGAGCAAGGTCCTAGTCTGCCCCATTTTATATTGTACAAATCAAAACCTTTAATCCAATATACAAAATAGGGAAGTTTCTAATACAAAGTCACTTTCTGAGGCATGATGGGATTACACCACCCACATTAAAAAGGGTGGAAAAGGATTAGTCCTAAAACCAAGCCCCAGGCTACAAGGATCCTGCCTGCCCACAGCCCACCCCCAACACACATTAATATCATCTGGGCTATGGGCCTACACATGGGCAGTGCCATCTTTAACAAAGTGAGCATAATATATTTTATCTGCCCAACACTTTCTTTCTTTCTTTTTTTTTTTTTTTTTTTACAGAGAGAGAGAGAGAGAGAGTCAGAGAGAGGGATAGATATGGACAGACAGGAACGGATAGAGATGAGAAGCATCAATCATCAGTTTTTCATTGCGACACCTTAGTTGTTCATTGATTGCTTTCTCATATGTGCTCTGACCCCGGGCCTTCAGCAGACCAAGTAACCCCTTGCTCCAGCCAGCGACTTGGGTCCAAGCTGGTGAGCTTTGCTCAAACTAGATGAGCCCGCGCTCAAGCTGGCAACGTTGGGGTCTCGAACCTGGGTCCTTCGCATCCCAGTCCAATGCTCCATCCACTGCGCCACTGCCTGGTCAGGTTTCATATACATTTCTTAGCTAATTTATTTAGTGCTTATGCTAAAGGATTACTTTTGTATTCATACGTTGTATCCATATTTTTCTGGGCTACCCTTCCATAGATGCTCTTTAATCCTAATTTATAACATTGTTCACAACTCTTCTGTTTATCAGTGTCTCAGTACCCAGCTTTTCCTTGGTTCTCTACCTCTCTAAAATTTTCTTCTGGGCTTCATCACTTGCTTTTTTGTCTCAGAAAATCTTAGCCACTTGGCTTCTAGACCTGGATGTTTCAGCTTACAAATTGTTTTACCTCAAGGTAAAAATCGACCCAGAATATTTTACTCATTTCTGTATTTTGATTTTTTCTTTGATCTCTTTTGATCATTTTGATCTCTTTAATCTTTGATTCTCTCTTTGATCAGTTTTCAATGCTATTGTACTCTTCCATTTTCAGGTAATAATAATTTTACACACATTTTCGTTATGAGCTTTTTCTGATACAAACTATTCCTACACAGTGAAAGTAGAATTCATTCCTTCTTTAATAAATTGATTTATTCACCAAATATGTTTTCAAGTATTACTATTTATCTATTCCATATATATAAATTGGCACATACTAAATGCCATAATGAAATAAAGGATGATTTAATTTTTATATATAAAATGTATATTCTGTATATAAAAGGATGAACCAAAAAACCCTAAATAAACAGACATGTAATATTATTTTTATCAGCATATAAATATTCCATAATTAAAAAATAAAGAAGGATAAGAAAATTGTTGTAATTACATCATAGATAAGATGATGAGGGGATTTCTCTTTATGGATTAGCAAGAAGTCCAGAATGATGAACTGAAATTTTTAAGGGTCATAACAATATGATGTGAGCTCAGATAGATTTAGGATACAGAGCATGTAGGGACTTTCACATCATAATAATAACATGGGATTTTAGTTAAAATGTTATTAGAAGATGATAGTGGTATGGCTTAATGTTTCAAAAATATTTACTTGGCTGTTTGGTTAATAATAGACTGAAAGAGACAAAAGAAGAAACAAGGAGACTTCTCAGGATACTATTCCAATATACTAAGTTCATGTTGAGATAGAGAAGGATAGTACTAATAGAGGTCAGTGATATGGCTAAAATTTGCATATCCTTTCAAGTTAATACTAACTGAGTTTATGGATCAATTGGAAGTGGGCTTATAAGGAAGGGAAGAGTTAAAGATAACTTCTAAGTCCCAGCATTGGAAGTCAGGGTTTGATTCCCAGCCAGGACACATAAGAGAGACGCCCATCTGCTTCTCCACCCTTCCCCCTCTCCTTTCTCTCTGTCTCTTTTTTCCTCTCCCACAGCCAAGGCTCCATTGGAGCAAAGTTGACCCAGGTGCTAGAATGGCTCGGGTTGCAACGGAGCAATGCCTCAGATGGGAAGAGCATCGCCCCCTAGTGGGCATGCTGGGTGATCCCAGCTGGGCACATGTGGAAGTCCGTCTCTCTGCCTCCCCACTTCTCACTTCAGAAAAATACAAAAATAAATAAATAATAATAAAAAAGATAATTTCCAAGTGTTTCTTTGAAAAATTGTCAGAATGGAGTTGTGGAAAAATGGGGATGGGTTAGATTTTTGGAAGATTACAGATTCAGTTTTGTTTTTTGGAGCTTGAAATGTTTGTGAGATGTTAAAGGAGGTGTTGGACAAACAATGTGAGATACTTATACTCAGCATTGAGCTAGAGCTGGAGTTAAACATCTGAGCATTACTACCATACACAAGGGTGGGAAAAAGAAGGTTTACACTTGTTCATATGGAAAATAAGACAATAATCAAGAAATAATAATAAAAGAGAAAACTCTGTGTTTCATGAGCTCACAATGGTAAGCCTACTTTTACCCCATCCTATATATTCTTTTAAAGTCTTGAGAAACAATAATATCCTTAGACAGTGAAAGTAAAGAGACGAGGAAAAAAGGATGAATACTGAATTTAATCTTTAGAGATCTGAGAATATAGTACATGAGTCTAAGAAGAAACTCTCAGAAAGATGGGAAGAAATCCAGGGGAATGTGATATCTTGGATTATAAGATTAGTATTTTAAGACAACGATGTCAAATACCATTAAAGAAGGAAATCTTACCCTTTGTGACAACATGGATAGACCTGGAGACTATTATGTTAAGTGAAATAAGCCAGGCAGAGAAAGAAAAATATTGTATGACCTCACTCATATGAGGAATTTAATGAACAATATGAACTGAGGAACAGAATAGAGGTAGAGGTGGGATCAAAGGGACCAGAGGGAAAACGGTCAGAGGGAAAGGGGATGAGAGGATAGTATCAGAGAATGGAAAGAGATTAGTAAAATTATATATATATATAACACAGCGTTATAGAGAGCAAGACAACAAATCCTGAAAGGAAGGGGTGAGGGCGTTGGGGGGAGAAATCAAAGGGGGTATTAAGGGGAAGACAGGGGTGGGGAGAGGGAGATATATTTGATGGGACACTTGAATCTGTGTAAGCAAAATAAATTAAAATCATTTAATTTTTTTTTTTTTTGGTATTTTTTCGAAGCTGGAAATGGGGAGAGACAGTCAGACAGACTCCCGCATGCGCCTGACCGGGATCCACCCTGCACGCCCACCAGGGGGCGATGCTCTGCCCCTCCAGGGGGGTCGCTCTGTTGCAACCAGAGCCACTCTAGCGCCTGGGGCAGAGGCCAAGGAGCCATCCTCAGCCCCCGGGCCATCTTTGTTCCAATGGAGCCTCTGCTGCGGGAGGGGAAGAGAGAGACAGAGAGGAAGGAGAGGGGGAGGGGTGGAGAAGCAGATGGGTGCTTCTCCTGTGTGCCCTGGCCGGGAATCGAACCCGGGACTTCTGCACGCCAGGCTGATGCTCTACCACTTAGCCAACCGGCCAGGGCCATTTAAAATTTTTAAAAGAAAAATAAAAAAGAAACTGAAGAACATAAGGACTGGCCATTTACCATTTACCATGGTCAGCCTCTTTGCCAGGTGTGAGATTTAAAATGGAAATCAAAGACACATGGTTTGTGCCTTTAACAGATACTTAATCAGTGTGTGTGTGTGGAGGGGAGGTAGAAAGACGGTCATCAAATAATTACAAAAAAATTAAAATTTTGGTTGTATAAAGTTTTTCAAAATAAGGGGTCTACAGTGCTAAAGAAGAGAAAATATGATTCAAGTATGTGGGTAAGCTGGTAACTCCATTCTGAAATATTTAGGCTAATAGCTAAAGGATGAATAGGTGTTCATAGGAGTTAAACAGATAAAGAGTGGAGGAAAAAATAGGAACAGCTATTGTAAAATGTGTGTGTCAGAAAAGGATACTGAAATATTAAAGGGCTGACATACCTGAGTGTGACTGTAGAAAAAAGGAGTGTGTGTTATGAAGCTGAAGGACTGAAGAGAGAGACCAAGCCATGTAGGAAACATTCAGTCACATTAAGAGATTTCATTTCTAGGTAATAGGAAGCACTCTAAGGGTTTAAAACAGAAAGTAAACAAGATTAGGCTTGCTGTTTTAAATAAGTTGCTGGATTTAAATGTGTAGGACAATTTGGGAGGGAGGCTAGAATGGACAAAGGTATACAACTTAGAAAATGATAGTATAATACCAGAGGCTGGCGCTAGACTAGGATGGTGGTTGTAGTGATGAAGATTTGAAAATTAGAAACAAAAGGTTCAAGACTATATGTCAGGAAAATTGGAGTGCATAATATCATTTTTACTATTATCTGTAACCACATTTGTTATTGCAGAGTATTATTAAGTAATAAGTACTATGCTAAGAAATTATCTTTTCTATTCTAAATTACCCTATTAGTATGCTGTATGACCAGTATCCATGGTTGCCATCAAAGCCGCCTGACCAATGTAGGTTCAGGTTTGATTCGGACAGATGGTAAGGAATCAACAGAGCCAAGAACTGGTAGTCCATTTTCCTTTATTCTAGACACCACTTGGCAAGCGAGTAAAACACACACTGGGCTCCAAAACCCACTCATTCAGCGCTCACAAAGCTACTGACTCATCCAAGTTTTCCTAGAATCAAAGGCTTCCACCTCACCAGTCTTATTCACCTCTGTTCCCCATCTCTTCCTCCACAAACTGTCTTCTCCTTCCCTATTCTGCCATTTTGGCTCCCTCCTCCACATGGCCTCCCTGCCCTGCCTCCATGGGCTCTTCCTAGAACTAATCATTCTCCCCAGGAACAATGTAATCTCTCTTTAAATGGCCTCTTAGCTCCACCTTTTAAAACCTTTTGGCACAAAAGCCCTCCCCTAACATACATTAGCATAACCATGCCTCTTCCCAAGCAAGATGGCAATTAATATTATCACCTGTCCTAGGCAACGCCCATTTATGTGGGCAGCGCCATCTTTAACAAAGTGAGCGAGCTATATCTTATCTGCCCGGCATACGCATTGTTATAATGCCCTTTCTGACAAAGAAGTTTAGATCGGAGTAACTAAGCAACGTGCTCAAGATCACAAAGCTACTAAGTGAAAGAGGCAGGATTTGAATTCAGGAAGAGACAATGCTTTAAACCATTACATTATAATGCTTTCCAATGCAGAGAAAAAAATAGATAATTTTAATTTTTTTTAAAAAGCCTAAATTTTCTCAATGAGTCTTTAACCTTCATTGTCCAAACTATATAATTTTATTACTACCCAATTCACTTGACCTTTTGTAGCTACATTTAATTATAAAACTTAAAACCATTAGTTAGCCTAAACAATGGTTCTTCAGAAACATTTAGACATTTTAAAGTCACTGAAATATATTTTTCCATTAGAAATATATTGATTTTTTGGAATTGCACATACATTTGAAAAAAAAATTATTGAGGTTAAGTACTGTCCTGCTTACATTTTACTTCTGGGAAAAATTAGCCCCCAACTCCCAGCATTTCTAGTATCCCCTGCCCTGAGCTGCCCTGAAAGATCTGACCAGCCCCTGGGAGAAGTCAGGCTAGCGTGCTGCCTGAGGACATTTATAATGTAAGATAAAGTGGCCAACATGGGGCTGAATCAGTAGGGGAGAGGATCGGGCCTTCACTGAAAGTAGAAAGAGCAAGTTTCTTTCCATCTCGGGTTTTGCAACCTTTTCCCAGGGGTGGTACCAGTTACAGCTCAGTAGTCATGAGTCCAATCGGCAGGTCATTTTTCTTCCCCAATTCCGGAATTGACCAAATGACCAGACGTCTTCTAGTGAATGTGAGAAGCCCATCTCCTCTCCACTGCTAAGGTCATACTAGACATCTCACATATTTACATCCAGAGATAAATAAAGATGGGAAGTCAGAAAACTGCAAAAGTACTTATACGGGTCATACAAGTAGAAACCAAGTTATCTAAAGAAACAGAATTACCAGACTAGATTAAAAGATAACATCACTTTCTCATGCATTTGCTGTGAATTAATATTTATATTAATTATAGAGAAACAAAATAAGTAAAACTTCCTTTAAAAACAATTAGAATTAAAACCATATTTTAGGACTGAGGAGTAAAATTCACTGACTATGAATGTTCCCAGAGATACAAAAAGAACATAGTTCATTTAACACTGTGTACAGAGAAATGAATCAGAATAATTTCTCTGAAAGAGTCAAGATGCCATCTCAGTACTCACTGTGGTCCAGGGTTAACCTGCAGCAAAAACTGGGGAAAAATTTAGCTAACTCTCACTTTAAGAACTGTATTCTAAAAGTACAGAAAAACAGAGTGTAGATATGAGAACATCGAGGAGAAAAGAGGGGCAAATAAGAAAGATTTTCCATCAAAAATATGGACAGAGACTTGACTTGGGGTGGTGAATACACTGTACAGATGTTGTGTTGTAGAATTGTGTACCTGAAACCTGTGTAATTTTGTTAACCATTGTGACCCCAATAAATTCAATAAAAAGAAAAAATCAACAATCAAGGAAGGAAAAAAACCAAAACCACATATTTTAGAAAAATAAAACTCAACTGGAGGGATCTTACTATTTTAAAATAAATATTTGCTTTCTTTGGCTGGGTTTGAAAAAAAACTGCCCTACAAATGAGATGTTCTGTACATAATGAAAATTGAGATTACTAAAATAATTTGGAAATGTCACCATTAAAAATTATGCTGTAATAATTAATTTTTGTAAGAGCTCAGTGTTTCATTTGAAAGATAAATCTGACAGGGGCAGTGGCAGAGGCTTCTGAAGAAATTTTATGATAAAAGGACAGAGTTATTATGCTGACTACAAAGGTCTCCTAAAGGTACGTGAAATATATTTCCATTAAATGATATGCCACAGAGCATCAAAGAAATCATGCAGACAGACTGAGAGGTACTTGAACAAATGAATGAGAAAGTAAAGGTATCCTTTAACCCAAACATGAAGGAGTATTTAACAGTCTCAGGACACAGACATGGTGTCAGACTGCATGGATTCAGAGCACTGTAATGTTTACATGATGTAGAAAACAAGGTCAGGTACTCAACTATCTTTACATTAATTTCTTCATTGATAAAAATAAAGACTATTTTATACCTCACAAGGTTGTCATGAACATTAAACAAGGATATGCATGTTAATTATTTAATTCAATTTCTTTTCATTTTTTTTGTGACAGAGACAGAGAGATGGACAGATAGGGACGGACAGACAGGAAGGAAGAGAGATGAGAAGCATTAATTCTTTGTTGCAACACCATAGTTGTTCATTGATTGCTTTCTGATGTTTGCCTTGACTGTGGGGCTACAGCAGACCAAGTGACCCTTTGCTCAAGCCAGTGATCTTGGGCTCAAGCTGGTGAGCCCTGCTCAAACCAGATAAGCCCACACTCAAGCTGGCACCCTTGGCGTTTCAAACCTGGGTCCTCCACGTCCCAGTCTGATGCTCTATCCATTGCGCCACCACCTGGTCAGGCTAATTCAATTTCTAATAAACAGTAAGCAATCAAAATCTAAATATGATAATGTTTCCAGGATCATATTTCTACTTTTCTTATTTTTCCAGATTTTAAGAAATATAAGTATTAAGTTAGAAAACTACAAAAAATATTTTTGCCTCAGTTTGTAAATGTTAATCAGTTTATACATATATTGTAAATAATTTATATCTTAAATTTAGATGCAATTTATATCTACACATTCTCAGGTTTTATTTTATGCTAGGTACTTCCAAATAAAAGGCAATTAAAAATATCTGTTGAATGACAGGAGGAAGTAGAAGATGGAGGGAAGAAAGAGAGGGAAAAAACTTACTTAAAACTAATCCAATGTATATTAGGAAAAAACTATATAGATAAGATAATAACCCTAAGTTTTTATATAAATTCTAAAAAGCCTATACTAGCTATTCCCATAGATTAGACCAGGCAGGTATATAACATAGATTATCTTTACTAATACTGTATTGAAAAGCAATACATTAGAAAATCTCAGCCAAATTTAAATCAACATGTTTCATAGTATCTGTCACATATCTGGTCCTCAGTTATTAGTTGAATAGATTTTGAATAAAAGAATATAAAAAATTGATTCTTGCAATTATTCTAGAATTAAGTATACAGTGATATTCACTGTATCAATACTAATTTATTTAAATGTCTAATTTTTTGATAAAATATATTGATAATAAATTTTTATTATATAAGAATGTCTTAACAGTTCTTGCCACTTGTGTCTAAAACAGGGGTCCCCAAACTACGGCCCACGGGCCACATGCGGCCCCCTGAGGCCATTTATCCGGCCCCCGCTGCACCTCCGATAGGGGCACCTCTTTCATTGGTGGTCAGTGAGAGGAGCACAGGATCCATCCTCATCCTATGCTCCGGGAGTACTGTATGTGGCGGCGCCACAAAGCGCAGCATGGCTCACGTACAGTACTACTTCCGGTGACGTGGGATGCATGCATCACGGCTCCGGAAGCGCGTCATATCACCTGTTACGGCTAGCAGTGACAAATATGGAACCGGACATTGACCATCTCATTAGCCAAAAGCAGGCCCATAGTTCCCATTGAAATACTGGTCAGTTTGTTGATTTAAATTTACTTGTTCTTTATTTTAAATATTGTATTTGTTTCCATTTTTTTTTTACTTTAAAATAAGATATGTGCAGTGTGCGTAGGGATTTGTTCATAGTTTTTTTTATAGTCCGGCCCTCCAATGGTCTGAGGGACAGTGAACTGGCCCCCTGTGTAAAAAGTTTGGGGACCCCTGGTCTAAAAGGTAGGTAATTCAAATGACAGTGTTTTTTCTTCACTATGGTTTTCAAACATTTTGGTATAAAAATTATATGTAAAATGGCTAAAAGTTGAGCAGCCAAAGCTAAAGTGATTTTCAAAACCAAAAGTTCTAATCAGAAAAGGAAATTTGGGGCTAAATTTGACACTCCTTGTTCTATACAAGCTCTCTCATAATTCTCAATAGAGAATTCAACATAGAGCTGAAGAAAATGGCCAGATGGACCCATTAGCAAAGTTATTCTCATAAGTAAAACTCCAAATTAGTGTGAAGCATTTTGGGATTTTTTTTTCTGATTCCATATTCTTATTTTGGAAATTGCTTTCGTTTGTCTGTTTGTACTACTGATTTAAAGATGCTCGAGCATAATCAGGCAAATTTTTAAAAATGGAATATGTTTTGTAATTCAAATGGAAAAGGCAAGAGAAAACAAAAAAAATACTGTGAAATTTTTTATTTTATTAATTTCCCATTGAGGCCCTGGCCGGTTGGCTCAGTGGTAGAGCGTCGGTCTGGCGTGCAGGAGTCCCGGGTTCGATTCCCGGCCAGGGCACACAGGAGAAGCGCCCATCGGCTTCTCCACCCCTCCCCCTCTCCTTTCTCTCTGTCTCTCTCTTCCCCTCCCGCAGCGCCGAGGCTCCACTGGAGCAAAGATGGCCCGGGCACTGGGGATGACTCCTTGGCCTCTGCCCCAGGTGCTAGAGTGGCTCTGGTCGCAACAGAGTGATGCCCCGGAGGGGCAGAGCATCGTCCCCTGGTGGGCAGAGCGTCGCCCCCTGGTGGGCATGCCGGGTGGATCCCGGTCAGGCGCATGCGGGAGTCTGTCTGACTGTCTCTCCCCGTTTCCAGCTTCAGAAAAATACAAAAAAAAAAAAAAAATTCCCATTGAGATGAGGCTGATTTATTTATTTATTTATTTATTTACTTACTTTAAGGAAGACAATTGAGTGGGATACTTATAATCCATTTAACTGTGGAGCTGTCTTGGTGAAAAACTTAAAAAAGGTTGAGACTCAATTTCAATAGTGAAAAATATGCGTGAGTTAAAAGCATTCTTCAAATGTATTCTTTTTAAAAAATATGTCCTATGAGAAAACTTAAAATACTGAAAACCTTCCATAGTGGTTAAAATAGTCTACATTTGAGAAATATTTCTATTTGTGAATTAAAATGTCTTATCAATATTTCACTGCCTGACCAGGCAGTGGCGCAGTGGATAGAGCATCAGACTGGGATGCAGAGGACCCAGGTTTGAGACCCCGAGGTCGCCAGCTTGAGCATGAGCTCATCTGGTTTGAGCAAAAGCCCACCAGCTTGAACCCAAGGTCGCTGGCTCCAGCAAGGGATTGCTGGGTTTGCTGAGGGCCCGTGGTCAAGGCACATGAGAGAGGGCTATCAATGAACAACTAAGGTGTTGCAACGTGCAATGAAAAACTGTTGATTGATGCTTCTCATCTCTCTCTGTTTCTGTCTGTCTGTCCCTGTCTATCCCTCTCTCTGACTCACTCTCTGTCTCTGTAAAAAATAAATTTTTAAAAAAATTAAAAAAAAATATCTCACTAACTGGCATATTTTTAATCATCTAAAAACATGGCCCAAGAGCTTTTCAAATAGTGAGCACTTTTACCAAGTTAACTCTAAACATTGCCAAGCATACTGTATGAAAGCAATACACTATAAACTGGGAAACTCTTATTATTGCTCTTATTGAAAAATTAATTCAAACTCATTTAAAAATTATGAAAAAGCTACAATTTAATTATCATTTAAGATTCTGGTTCAAGATGGCAACACACCCTCCTCCTATGGACACACCAAATCTATGTTTATATATGTAATAATTTCTTCTAACCACCCATGCCCCCCCAAAAAAAATAGCTAAGTGACTCTTACCTTTCAAGCAACTTAGAAAAAAAAACCCACATTAAAGTGGGTGGAAGAGGTGGAGGGACAATCTAGACATAAACTCACTTTTAACAAAGTTATGCCAAAATGAAGGTGAACTCAATACAGAGCTTCTCTGACAAGTGAAGGGATTAAACCCTACATCCAGCACCCCAACTTTTAAGATCTTCACTAAGAATGAAACCTCCAAACATCTAGCTTTAAAATGAAAGGGACTCAAGTCCAGGAGACAAACAAGGTTATAGAAACAGAGAAATGTCTCAGAGATTTCACATGCCTGAACTCACCCAACCCTGGGTCCAGCACAGAAGCAACTGATTGAGAATTATCCATGCTTTATTTGAAAGAAGCTTATTTGCTTATATTAGAGGATCAACTCAAGGGACAGGCATCTAATTGAACATACATGTAAGGGCATGATGGCGTGCTTTATATCAGACACAATCCCTGAACTCACCATCTGCCATGCTGCAGATCACCAATATTTCCCTGAAAGGAACCTATACCATTCTCTGGAGCCCAATTTCTGTTGCTGCCACCAGGGTATATTTCTTGATTGCCTGGCTCCAGTGAGCAGTGTGGCTTATACTTGTGGTCAGACACAACTCTGTATTTGCATATTTTAAAAACTATGCCTGAGGTCTGACTTCAAACCAGCCTCACTATAGGTGCTGGCTGGTTTCTTCCCCTTTGGGACACTCACATATTTTGGTATATCCTCAACTACTCAGGGACACTAAATATAAAATAGGGTAATTGGATAATTGGAGAGTCTGAGTGATAACCATGAGCTAGGTCGGAGTTGAACAGTAAATCCATCTTCTGTACAAGGCCACTATTTCAAAACTAACAGAGAAAGTCAGGAAAAATGAAGAAACAAAGAAATTTTTTTCCATACAAAAGAACAAAGAAAAACTTCATAAAAATTGTTAATGGAATAATGATAAGTGATTCACTAGATTAAGAGTTCGAAATAATGGTCATTAAAACACTCACCAAACTTGAAGAATGGATGAACATAATGAGTTCTTCAATAAAGAACAAATATAAGAAAGTACCAAACAGAAATCACAGAGCAGAAGAATACAGTAACTAAAATGAAAAATAAACAAGATGGGTTCAACTACAGATTAACTGATGATGAAGAAAGGATCAGTGAACTTGAAAACAAAGCAGTGGAACTCATGCAATCAGAGCAGAAAATAAAAGTGAAGATTGATTCAAGAACTTATGGGACAATATCAAGCAAGCAATAATTTGCATTATAGTGGTCCCAGATGGATAAGAGAGAGAAAGAAACAGAAAACTTTTCTGAGGAAATAATGGCTGAAAAGTTCTCTAATTTTGGGGGATGCAACTAAAAGCTCAGTGATTTCCAATTTCTATGAACTAAAGAGACCAATATCCAGACACACTGTGATTAAAATATCAAAACTTAACCATTTGGGTAGTGACTTTTTTATTAACCCTTTGAGTGAGGACGTGCATGAATGTTTGTACAACTCAAAGGGTTAAAGGCAGGAAGAAAATATTTAAAAAGCAAGAAAAATCTTGATACATAAAAAGGATCCCCTCATAAGATTATCAGTAAATTTTTCAGCAGAAACTTTGCAGGCCAGAACAAAGTAGCATATTTTCAGACTGCAAAAAGGAAAAAAAAAATCCAGCAAAGGATATTGCATTTGGCAAAATTTTCACTCAGAAATAAAAGAGAATTTGCCAGACTAACAAAAGTTAAGGTACTTCATTACCACTTGGCCAGTCTTTCAAGAAATGCTAAAAGGACTTCTTCAAGCTCAAATGAAAGGGCACTAATTAAGAACAGGTAAATATATAAAAGTATAAGTCTTACTAGTAAGGTGTATATATGTGTGAATATACATATATAGCAAAGGTGGTATTTTGATCACTTATAAAGTTAGTATAAAAGTTAAAAGACATAAGTAGTAAAAATAACTATAATTACAATAATATGTTAAGGATACATAAGCTAAAAAGGTGTAAAATGTGACATCAAAAAGATAAAACACAGGGGGAAGTAATAATGTTAAACTTTACAATGGGATCAACCATAAGACAGAAATATAATCATATTATGGCCTTTAATATCCCACTTTTCTCAGTGAATGGATCAATACAGATAATCAATAAAACATTGGCCTTAAACAATGAGTTATGAGGGCAGCAAGATGGTGATGGAGTAGGAGGATGTACCAACTTCCACCTCCCAGAATCAAAGTGGATTACAACTTAATTTTAAGAATCATCATCTGAAAAAACCAACTTTGGACTAAACTAAGAGGACTCTCCAACCAAGGAACACTGAAGAAGCCACACTGAGACCGATAGGAAAAGCAAATATGCGAAGAGGGCTGCCAAGCTCCCAGGAGTGAACAGCACCCTGGAGGGACTCACATGGAAGGAAGTGAGTTTACTGAAGAGGAAAGGGTCCTGGGTCCCAAGAACAAAGCCCCAGCCTGCAGCCCCAGAGCCTAGAAGAGGCATATGGACAGTATTTAGCTGTGAAACAAGCCAGGATACTGTTTGTGAAAAAGAGACAGATTTCTCAGACCCAGGATTCTTCTTAAAGGGACCGCACAAAAAACCTCTTCACAACCAATCACCCAGTACTCTGGGAGATGGGAAGAGATGAGAGGACCAAAGTAGCAGGAAGAGGGTGTAATCTAGGAGGAATAGGGAGAAACACTTTGAGGGACAGCCATGCTAACCCCTGGGCTGAGTCACCCCCCAAATCTGAAGTGAATATTTATCCTGGAACCAGCAATATCAGCAAAGGGAAACAGGACACCAGCCAAACAAGCTCTCCCAAGGCACTCAGAGCAGAGTCACTTAGAAGGCAGGAGCCATCAGGAATACAGTATTTAGTGTTAAGGTCTGAGAAGAATCACTGCCACCCACACTGCTGAGGGCTTGCCAGAGAAAAGGCAGCGGCGGGATGCGAAAGCATGATCTTGTTGGTGGGGGTGAAAGCCACGCCAGCCAAGATTGAAGCATGGCATGAGCAAGAGGTGAACAAAGGCAGTCCAACCAGCTGCAGGCAGGGTGAGCAAGAGTGGTCCTGCCTGCAATCCCACCCATGGGGAAAAGCAAAAGCCAGGGAAGAGCACAGACCTGCAGCGGAGCATGGGTGCGCAGCCCCGACCCCAGAGCCGGGGCTTGCGGCCCCACCCATGAGGGTGGGGCAAAGGCCAAAGCCAGATAGGGCTAGTAGCCCCAGCATGTGAACACAGCCCAGCCTGTGGAAGAGAGGCGGAAACTGCAGAGAATGCCGGAGCAAGCAGGCGCCGGCAATGCCCATACCCAAAAGTCT